>NC_052143.2:23288952-23592463 GCF_016086655.4 Lepeophtheirus salmonis
ATTGCCTTCGATATGTTCTTTTTTTTTTTAGTAGTTGTCCAATTTTGGCCATAAGATAAAAGATATTGTACATTAAATATCATATTCATTTTAGCCATATTTGGACAAAAAAATGCACATTATACTTGAAGAACATTACTTCTATATTTATTAGGCCCTTCGATTTCTTCCTTTTAATTTTTAACGCAAATACTTTCAGGGGGGAGGGAATGCCTTTCTATCTAACATAAAATGTAGACTATATGTGTCCTTAATAGTTATTTCATATGACACTATAAACATAACTAGTTATGGGCAAAACCTAGAAACAAATAACTGTTTTAAGATAATAAAGGCAAAACACTTGATGTTATTGTTATTTTTAATAGATTGTAGGAGTATTAACATATCCCCCTTAATGATTAATTCCCACCTATTTTTGGTGTAATTAAAAAAAATTACAAATATTAATACAATTTTAAAATATTGTCGTTACTCTAAAATTTATTTTAAATGTTTAATTTTCTCCTCTCTATAGCAGTTATTACGTTTATTGGACCTAAATCATTTAAAAGGCGTCTGATATTAACAAGGCTATTACTTTAGGAGTACCATATTTTTCAATCCTGCTTTCTCCTCCTGATCTAGAAAATGTCCATCTCTAAACATTAGTGGATAGACTTGGTAAAAATAATATAAGATTTTGTAAACTGTGCAGTTATAATAACTCAATTAGAAAACTATTATCAAAAAAAATTTATAGATATTCCATACAATATAAAACATATCTCAGTTTTCTTACATGTCCTTTTTTCACATTCATCGTTGGAGTAAATAAATAATAAGAAGGCTTAAAAACAATCTTTGAAACCTCAAACGTTAATTCAAGAATTTGTCTATAACTCAGGAACTAAGTGGGCGAAGTAAAATCGTGTACTTGACTTCAACCAATCTAGATTACGTCAAGGTGAATATTTTAAAATACAATGTTGCCTTGATAAAAGTAGGAACTATTCCGGTTTATACACAATAGACAAAAAACTTTCAAAAATTAACAGTTGTTAGTCTAAAGGCGAAAATGCAAGGTCGTCTGATTTGCTCCACGCCCAAGTGAGTGTTGAGGGAATCATGAAGTTCGTAGGGTGCTCCAAGGGTCTTCTTTACAAGATTAAAAACATGGTGGACTCAGGTCAGAACCATAAGGGGTACCTGGCAGTGGTTTCGAAGGACATGAACAATGGGATCAACATAAATTAGTCTGCATGTTACGGCTCTCAATAGTTTGCCTTTTATGTTCAACGACATCGGCAACAGCTTTCAACAGAAACTAAATCCAATAGGATCAGGAGAGGCCGTAATTGTTGACTTGATTAAAGCATAAAGTTAGTTTTGGACACCCTCTTCCCCAGGTTGTTACCCCCTCGACTATGCCATTTGGGGTGTAGTCCAGAAGAGAGGCGTTGATATCCAACACTGATGATTGGACGACCTCCGTTGAGGAATATAGGGTAAAAATGAGGGCCAAAGTAGCAGCCAAAAGAAATCATTTAAAATATTGAAAGATAGCCTCAATGGTGTTGTTCTTTTCATCCTTGGAAACGTTTATCTTATTTGTTCGTTATCAAAAAGTCAGTAATTTCATCTCGCACAATGGGATGAAGTACCATCCTTAAAAAAAAAGGACACAAAAGTATTTGATAAATTAAGAATTTAAATGGAAGATGGAGTAAAAAGTATGTGACACATAATGTATTGGAAGTATATTTAAGTATCCGTACTGGAGGTTCAAGTAACTTTTTCAATGGTTGGTATCCCGTTTATGAAGTTTCTTAAATCGTACAAGTTCTGTAAGCATACCCTAATGTAATTCAATAAATGTCATAATTTAAATATTTTCTTTACTTTATAGACACACGAGTATGTATATTTTGATATCTTGGACATCCCATAAATTATCTGTCTCTTTGTATTTAATCCATCTTTTTATATATATAATATAGGGGATCAGACAAACGGAAGTGTCACCGTGTGTCATTGGAATGTACATATGTACTCCACCTTATAGTTTATTTTAGATAAATAAATTTTTGTAGAAGAAACAATGAATTCCATTTTTCTCTGAAAAATAATAGGAATAAATAACTGTGAGACGTTCCCTATTTTCTTCTTCTTTCGTCTTAATATCTCTGGGGATTTTCGTATGTAGAAAATACGTAGGCGCATGTTTGAATTGTATGATAAAAACAGTAAATAAAGTGAGTGAAGAAATTTCCCCTTCTCTCTCTAAAAAAAAACTTGATGATATATTAGGTTATCATCGACGTTCATTTTGAAAGTTTTGAGGGTGGTAGAGTGTTAATTAATAGATCCATCATCTAGCAGAAGAAAGAGAGCCTCAAAACCTCTCAGAGGACTTGTATAAAAATGTGTTTTGTTGGATGGTTTTATGCGGCTGAAATTCGATAGTTGATAAAGGGAATACACAGATGTGCTGTCCTTTATTCTATATATATTATAAGGAGAACAATGGTGGTTTCAATTGGGTAGAAGAAGGCGGAGGAATAAGAAAATGACAGCCACAATAAATAATGTATACACATTGAGTAGTAGAAATATAAATTGAATTACGTCATCATGGGTTTGACAATGTGTTATCCCCCCCCCCCTTTTCTCTCCCTTTTTGCATTGTTGGTTGGTTGAAATATGAAGAAAAAAATTGGATTAAAGCAAAAAATAAGAAAAAATTCAATTTTATATACCACTGTATTTTTATTTTATTTAAACGATCATTATTATTGGGTAAAAGGGGGATGAATGGTATGCTTTTGACGGGTTAATGCTCCCCTCCCTCCTTCCTCGTTTAAAAAAATAGACATATTCCAAAAAGAAAGAATAAACATCAAAAAGTCATAAGCAACACACTCATTCTCTGCCAAAAAATAACGAAATAAACGGAATATGTCTAAAGAGGAAAAGAATAAGTAAGTAATTCAATTATCATCATGGTTGATATATGACGTCATCCATTTATTTGTTTTAGATACATTTATCATAATCCATCAAACATTTTATTATATGTTAGATTTTTTTCCAAAAGTAGTTAATTTTTTATTTTCACAGTTTTAAAAAAAATATATTATTTATTTTGTAGGTAGGCTTAAGACACGTGTATACACAACTATTTAAAAAAAAAATCTAATAACCTATCTATAGTCACACAAAAATAAGCAACATTGAAAAATATTTGCCAAGTTTTACATTAGATTTATTTTTTAATACTTTTTGGCTCAGAGATTTTGTGGTGTTTTCTTTTTCATAGTGTCAATATATTTTAAGAAAAATAAAATAAAACTTGAAAAACATTAGGGAAATGTTTAAATCTCCTATGAAAATGGATTATACAATATATATATATATACTTTTTTTTAGTTGTGTTGTTGTTTTGTAGGCTAGGTTCGGAACATGGGATTTAGTGGCTTTATATGTATATATGGCCAAATGACCTTCAAATAAATAAATTTTTTTTTATATAAAAAAAGTAAAATATTTCTATGTTTTTATTTAGATAAATCCCCTCCTTTTTTAAATAAAAAATTATAGAAATTTGAATTTAAAAAAACTCTAATTAAAACTTTCAATGTATGTATGTACAAAAAATTATTACTAAAAATTAATTATTTATTCGAAAGAACAAAATATATATTATACAAATTAGGGGATGATGATACACAAAAAACTGTTTTATTTCTTTCACATACTGCACCCTTTTGTTTCAAAAGTTATGAAACAAAAAAAAAATATATATATGAAATATCAGAAGACGTTCTCATTTTTCTATAAAGAATTTTTTTCTTCCCCAAAATAACTATGTTTTATTTTTCCTTGCATAGTTGTAACAATACCATACATATTACAAAATAATAATAAAAATAAAATATTCAATTAAAAAATAGGGGAATAAAGATGTAAAAGTCTTAAGTTTTTGACGAACTACATATATAGTAGAATTATCTCATTTTAGAAAAGGCAAAGAAAATTATAATTTTAATTCGTTAAACAATTGAAATTTTGTTAAAAGAGGGGAAAAAACATGTTTTCGCTTCCATTTAGATACTTAACTTTATAGAGTAGATAAATGTATATGACCACAGACGACCCTCTAATTGACAGCCTTTCTTTAGTCCTCAAAAGTCTCATGGGCTTTCACTCCCACAAATTTATTTCCTTGTTACTTTTTTTATTTAAAGGAAAAAATTGAGGTTTTGTAGTTTTTGTTCTTTCTTACTCATTTTTTTATTATTTATTTTAGGACGAATGAATGAAGGGAAGGAATGTGACCCCCCTCATTAAGAGGTATGTGTCACCTTTCAATTAATATAAAGAAGGGAGAAGAAAATGCGTTTCCCTTCCTCGTAGAAATAACTAATATAATGATATAGAAACGACGTAATGAATGACCATTTAATGAAATATTTTTATGGGAGTGGTGCTTTTTATAAAATATATATATAAAATCAAATTTATTTTTGGGAAACAAGCATTGCAGTAAAGTGATAACACATTTATATTTTGTAGTGGACGAAGCAACAGAGCTCAAGTGTGATAATGTATTAATATTATTTATTTATTTTTGCCGCAGTCTTATGATCAATCATTACATTAAATGTATTTTGTTCTTTGGTACAGATTGTTTTTTATGTATGGGTATGTTTTCGTGTTTTTCCCCATCTAAGACACACTTTTTATTATATTGTATGTAATATGTAAGTCTGTGCCAAATATTGTCGTTTGACCGCCAATACTTTATATGTATATTAACCCTCTTTTATTATCCTTTGCTTCTTCTTTTACTGTGTGTGCTTCTAATGCAAATAGATCTAATTAAATATGAGTTTTGAATTCAAAAAGACCACTTCATTTAACTTCTCTTTAATCATGTTTGTAAGACAAAAGTTTATAAGTTTCTGGGTTAATTGTGTTTAGATATATATTGGATTGTTTGAATTTGAAATCTATAAAACCCTCAATCTTCAACAAGTGTTTGTTTCAATGATATTTACACCTACTTTTGTTAATTATATAGAAAAATAAAAATAAAAAATTGCAAGAGTCCACAACTAAAGATGTATTTGAACATGTCCAACCACAATTAAGTGTACATAACGTTATGACAAATATTTATCCCACAAGTATATCAGCATATTTTTATTATAAAGATTAACGACATATGTATATTAATATAATAGATCAAATCTGCTTAATTCAGTCTTCAGACTAATATGGCCAAGAAGTTTGAAACAACTCGATTTCTTTAAAGAAAGGATAAAAGGTTCGAAAACCCCTGTTTATAAAAATGTATGACTCTAGACGCAGTCGAAATTTTTTTAAATAGGGGAAAGCGAAATATAAATATCATGATACAGTAGAATATTGATTTAAAGGATTTTATAACGCTTTCAAAAATATTACTTTATAAAAAGCATCGATTTAAGGGATTTTCCATTTCCATACGAATTATATTGGAGGGATATTTAATAGCAATGCATTCTATGCTTATATATCCCTCAACTAACCCCAGTCAATTAACAAAGTCTCACTATTTGTAGTCAAATAGGCACAAAACTCTGATGAGTTCCACAAATTCTGACCAGGATTTATTAGTTTGTTGCCATAATAACAGTAGTTCTTCTAATGTTGTATGATTAATTTAAATAATAAGCCAATTAGGGGATGGAAGGATGTTTGTTTTAATATAAATTTGTTGATGGTAAATGTAAGACAACAAATTTATAAGGGGAATAACGATTTCATTATCTTAGGGTTTATTGTTATAATATATAAATATATATATATTTTTTTTTTTTCCAAAAAGACTAAGTTACCTTTTAGATTTTGGTTTTCCGCTGCAATAGCCAGACCCTTGTTTCTTCATTTGTATATTCATCAACTTTAGTAACTATTGGAATTTATTTGTTTATAAGTTTTTATGATATATATTGATGATTATGTTAATATTTAGTTTGCTAGTCGGTGTTTCAAAAAGAGAAATATCAACTTTAGTCGCTATATTTGAGCAAGATGTATAAACATTGTTGTTTTATCAACATTAGTACTTTTAGTGATTATAAGATTTATTTTATCTTTCAACACTATTTTTATTGTTTCGATTTAAGGGACTTATTTCCCCTGACGAAAAAATCCCTTAAATCGAGATTCGAATGTACTTAAAAAATAGAAAACAAAAATTCGATCAAATGGAACACTCGTTACTATACAATTTTGCTTTATGAAATATGCAGTCCCCATAGTTCCATTGTGTATTACTCTATTTTGAGTAATAAATATTTGTAGATGTACCTTGAAACTTCCTTTTTTAAGTTTCTAAGACTTTATGGTCACCATGACAGCCTTGATTAAATTTGACGAGTAGAGGTGAGTCCTTTATGAGCGCAATGGAAATTATTTCGAGGCTTTAGAGTGCCCACGTATCTAGATATGCAATCGTAACTACATATTTACATATGATTTGAATCAAGAAATATTCATTTCCATAAGCACAAAAAGATCCTCATCATCAAATATATAAAGACATGGACTTTCATTCCAACATTCATACATATGTACAAGATAGAAGAAGATAATAAAAGTTTAGCAAGGAAGGACATTTCAGTAGATTTTCATTTCCTTTTGGTATTAATGAAATGAAAAAGAAAAAAAACCTTACATTTCTTTTTTTCTACTCCCCTTCTTCAATTCAAATAAGGACAATAAATGTCATGTCTTTACATTTTATTTTACTCTCCCCCCTTCATCCCCCCAAAAAAAAAAAAGAGTTTAAGACGACAAAAAAAAATAGTAGGACAATGATCTTATTAGAACAC
Source organism: Lepeophtheirus salmonis (assembly GCF_016086655.4). Classification (NCBI taxonomy): domain Eukaryota; kingdom Metazoa; phylum Arthropoda; class Copepoda; order Siphonostomatoida; family Caligidae; genus Lepeophtheirus; species Lepeophtheirus salmonis. Next base: position 23,295,813 of record NC_052143.2, read on the forward strand.
CGTACAAAAAGACGACCAAGAACTGAGACATTTTTTATACATTCAATTAATTAATGTAAAGTAATCATAAAAAAAGTTAATTTTTAGAGCCATTTGGAACTATTGAGGACTCTAGGAACTGATTATATATGTATATACATTAGGGTATTCTGTGTTTGGTTGTTTACCCCATCCCCTTCTTGAGACAAAGACCTATTCTGCTAGGGACAATCAAAACATAGACTTTGACAAAGTTTGAGAGCCTCTCAGGATATTCTTTGCGTGGTAGAAGACATTTGAATTTGAACAAATATGATTTTGAGGTCGTGATTGGGCATTATTAGACCTTTTGTACAGTTCTAAATAAAGGACTATGAGTCAAAACAGTACTTTTTAAATTATTTAGTATTTTTTTCTTTGACTGAATAGGAAAAAATTATGCACTTTGCTTTTATTCATTTGCCGAGTCGAATATATCCTTAAGGATTTGTAGTAAACATGGGCTTATATCAAAACATTTTGAGATCCATTAATTTAAAAAAATATTTTCTAACCCGATATTTTCATTTAAGTTCTAAAGTACAAATTTATCAATCAGATCCAATTGAGTAATGTTATCGAGATGACAATTTATAAAAATGAGTTCGATTTTTATGGAAGACAAACTTGACAAGCCATGGTAATTAATGTTTATTTTGAATTTAGTACCTAATGTAATGACATGAGAGGCAAATATTGTGCCGCACTCTCTTTTGAAGTGTAGAAGTCATAACATGTGGATGCATTCATTCATCTAAGGTTCAGTCTCGCTACGAAAATTGAACAACATCCCCCCCCCAACATTCCCTCTTCATTTAAAATATCGGAGCAAATAACAAAATTCCCCAGAATTTTCTCCAATATTAATACGATGCAGATATTAGAAATTTTGACCAATATATTAGCTCATGTCTAATTTGTACTACACCAAAAATTTAACAAAGTTTGTTTTTGTTCAGCAGAAAGGGAAAATATTAGCTCAAAAACAGAAGAGTCTAATGTACATTGTACATACTATATAAAGAAAAGAACAGATGACGACATGGAGAAACAATCTCCAAAAAATAAATGTTATTAATTTAGATACAAGCTGTATAATAATATGTAATACTATTTGATGATGTACAATACATATGTACGTATTATATTAATTGTAGAAACGTTGGGTTCCCGAGATAATTTATCAATAATAATGTGTGTATTGTATATATATTTATACTATATACAGCAGTCAATGTTACTTACACTTTTTTTTTCTCTGGTTTTTATTATTGTTATTTTTTTTTTTTTCTTATTATGAAAGATGAAGAAGACAGAAACAAAAAAGTTCCTTTGTTTCTTTGTGTTCTACATACATGCGTTGAGATTTTTTATTTTGTTCGTAGCTCTTTAGTCCAGCAAAGTACACAAATAGAATTCCATATTTCATTTTAGTCCTCCTTATCTATTCTCTCTCTTTCTTTCGCACTCTGTCTCTCTAACACTGAGGAAGTCTTTCATTGTTTGCTTTTGAATCGGTGAGTGTTGTGGTGAGCTTTATATATCAACGAAAGGAAGGGAGTGAAAAGGACTCTCGGATTAGATGATCACCTCGTTTTTCTTCTTTACCGATTCATAATCTCCGCTTTTCTTGTGTGTACATAGTATAAAAAACCATAAATAATCAAAATAATAAAGGGCTCAAAACATTAGATAAATGAACTTTCTTCTTCTTCTTTCGTGGTTAGGACATTCAAAGGGTGAAAGAAAGATATTTCATTCTCATTTCTTAATGGATAAGGCCCTGTTCTATATTAATCTGGCTCTATTGTTGTTAATTTCAAGTGTCACTAGAATTTTTATCTTTTGAAAAGCAATGTTGCTTCTATGATTTGAAAAAATAAGGATCCAGTCCTTCAAATATTTAAAATAAAAACTACGATTATTGCACATACGCAATATTCCATCATTTAATTAAAAACTTGATTATTCTATTGACCCACTATTAATTGATAATGTCATTTCATTTAAATGTATTAAAAATATGCTTATTATGTATTTAAGATAGAGGGTTGAGTTTTAAATTAAAAAATAGCTGGTGTCTCAAAAACAACTTTACGAAAAAGGAAGTTTTCTAAATTCATGCAGGATTAAAAAAAAGGTGAGCAAAACAAGATATCGGTAAAAATTGGAGATTTGTTTTTTGAGGGGCAAGAAAATGGATTTTTAATTAAATATTGTATTCGTAAATAAATAAATTTTCTAGAAATTTGTTGCGAGATTCGTTTGAATATCAATATAAAACATAAAAATTGATGTTAAATTGAAATATCTGTCATTTTCAAATAATACGTACTTATATGATAATACCCGCCTGCACGGAAGGGAATCTAAACATTAAAGAAGGAATATTATTGACCATTGTCAATGTGATTTCCCAGCCCTTCTTGTTCCAAGCAACGCCGGATAACCCTTTGCTAGCTCATATATACTGAATTCCTAAGTCAAGTAGTACACATTCAAAATGATTCAGAGTCCCAATTTTAAGGACTAAATCTACTCATTTACATAGCTTCTTAACCTTAAGTAACGAACATAACTCAAGATTCCATTAGTAATTATGAAATGATTTATACATGAATGCTCTCTCTGTAAATTGTATCCACATATGTTAGAGGGAATCGCATTATATCCCAACTCCCTATTAAACCAGTTCATCTCAAACTTCTCGACTTGCACCCCACGATTTAAGAAACCTTGTCATCAACCCCTTAAATACCAGATAATTTACTACACATATAATACCATCAGAGTCTAATGGACACATAAACATATATTATATACATTTATTTAGTCTATTTGATATGACTCATGCACTAAATTTAGTACATAGCTCTTACAGGAGTATTTTTTGTAAAATTTATCGTTGCTGATTAAGTAAATGAACTACAGAATTATATAATAACAAATAATGGGTTTGTCATTACGTTATTTAAATTGTGTATCCTTCAAATGATAGATAAAGTACCCATATCTTGGCCAGCTTAGAGTCATACGAAAAACGGAGTAATCATTTTTTTTAAAATGAGTTCAAAAGACTAACTTGTATTTTAAATATCGATATACAAATTGGTAACTGGAAATTTATTAGTATACTTAGTGATTTTCTTTATTCAGTATGTCGTCCTCTTTCACATACAATAACAGCATCGACAGCTCAGGGAAGAGATTGGCAGCTCTTGACGATAAAAGTCGTGTCCATGGCGTACCACGCTGTCATGATAGCAGCTTGGAGTGAATGTAAATTTGGATGAGAGTTGTGGTAGACATTCTTTTCCAAGACCCTGCAAAGTCAAAGGGATTGTGGTAAGGGCTGGAAGAAGCTCACATGGATGCAGGTTTGAAGTCAGCCGTATTTGGCGTGAGAAGTTTTGGTGCTTCTTAGCTGTATGGGACTTTTTGACATGGCAGGTAGTCTGCATGGAGATGCAAATGGTTCCTACTACCTTTTCGACACTAACAGGATAGATAATTGATTATCTGGAGGCAGGTCAGAAGTCAGCAATACTTTTGCTTGAGAGGTTTTGGTTCTTATTGGTTGTATGCTGTAAATCCTGCGGTCAATTTTGGATCAAAATTTTGTCTATATAATACTAAATAGAAATGGCTCAAAAACAATATTTATGACGGAAAAAAATGTCCTTTTGGTAGAGATTAATTAATCTATTTAGAGGAAAGACGGTTACAAAAATCAATGATATATAGGAATAAAGGATAAACAAATCAACTGTCATTACAGGAAATAGGGGAGAAAAACATATTTATTTGAATACTTGAATGTTAAGTCAAATGAAGAGCAACATTGGTAAATTGTTGGTACATATATACGTCATGTACCTAGTTATGTACATATGTATATGAAAGTAAAAAGAAATGGAATTCCTTTTAATAATAAATGTTAAAAAATAATAGCAACAAAATAAAATAAAAAAAGATTTATTTTCACCTCTTTCGTGTTCCTAAGAAAGAGTAAAAAAATACATATTTATAAAGATGGAATGCTTTGCTGCGTATTAGCATAACATATAATATCCTAAACAGTGAGAGAAAGGGGGGGATGAACAAAAAAATAGTGGTATAGGAAACCAATAAACACGCTCTATTCATCATTTTGTTTCTTATAGTTATACAAGATCCCCATAATATATGAGCTACATATTAATTCAACTAATGTGTTTCTTGCTCCCTTTGTTGTGTGCATAATGTGTTATAAGCGTAAGTGAATTAATATTTTGTCAAACGAAATTCCCCTATTAAATAGTATTTTTTTACAATCACTATTAAACTTTTGTTTTTATATAAATAATGAAAAGATTTAAAAGTAATTTAGTAGAAAATTGAAAGATATTTTCTACATTTTTTTTTTTTTTTGAGATGCAAGAAAGGCTTTCTTCCACCAGATTTAAATTCAATTTTATTAGACAAAAAAAAATCTAATTTCACATGCATATATGTAAATAAATACACAGAGAGATTGTCCCAAAGAGAGAAGAAGTACTTTTTACAGGAAAATAAGCATCTATATATACTTATGGATATATTATTATATTATAACTTTGTTATTTATTACAAATGTATAATTCGTTTTATGCCTATGCATAAAGTTTTACACAGTCTGTAACAACAAAATCCAGGGCTTTTGATCTATTTACTTTCAATTAGCATAAAATGTATGTTTTTTAAAGCTTTATTCAAAAAAACAAAAAATGAGCAGCAGATACAATCACTACGAATGTATTTTTCTCATTGTAGTATCCATTCTCATCTATAACGGCTACAATATGGGTTGTGAACCCCACTTAGGGCCTGGAAAATAGAGTCCAATCTAAATTCTTGCATTCCAAGACGATGGAGTCGATCAAGGACTTCATGGTTGTGCAAAGGTCTCTGCTTAACCTTGACTCGAGGTAGATCCAAATAAAATAATCTATCAGATTCAGGTTGGTGGAGCTAGTAAGTCAAATATCCTTGGACACCCAGTTGTAGAAGTGCTCCTGGAGCCAGTCCTTGGTCTCTACCAGGGCCATCCTCAACCCAACAACCCTTTTTCCTTTCAATCCCACTCACCTTTGAGTTTTCAGCATTTCTAATATCCAACAATATGTATTATTCACACAAATAATCATTAAATCGCGCTCTGCCTCTGAAATGATATTACATCTTTGACATCTTCTGTTGTTGGCCCCATGGCGTGCTGCTGGCTACTAAGTGAACGTTTATATGTAGATATATTTCATGAAGAAAGCATTGTCCAATTTCGTCATTATATAGCCAGAGAAATCTAGAAATTTGAAGCACCACTATTTAAATGCATCTGTTTCTATGTATATATGTGTATGTTTGCTGAAGAGCGATGAACGATTAATTGTATGTATATCCCTTTTACTTATAGGGTAGTAAAATTTGACACTCATCAAAAAAAAAAACGAATTAGTCTGTCACTTATTCATAGAGTTTATTATTTTTTTCAATAGGCATACACAAGAATATAAAAAATTATTTAATAAATATTAATAATAAATGTGCGGGTAACGTGTGGGCCATGTGCAAATCCTTTCTCTCAACAGCTTATATTCTACATAATTGATTAATATCCTTATATCCATGGATGGGTCCCTTAGATGTTAATTATAAGTTTAACTATACATCATTTAACCCAATATTATTATTTATGTTATTCTCTATAAAAGTGCAGAAAACGATTTCACATTTCCTTCTACCCACTGTAAACAAAATGATGGGATTTCGAATTTACTATAATGAGTGTTCATCTATTGAATTAGAGCATATTTATGTATACATCTCGAATGTAGTGCTGAGACTCGGTTTAAAACAAAATTTTCCCCATTTTTTTCTAGACCAATCTGCACCAATATTTCTTTTAGTATTTTTCTTTAAAATGAGAAATTTCAATTTTTTTCTATCTAAGTTCTTTTTATAGAAAATATTACGTGGAACAGCATCAAATCCAATTCTTTTTTTATCAAGTTTTGTTACAAGACCGGTCCAGACCGAGGTTGGGCCGAAATAGTTCAAATTGTAAGAGTATAATACTCGTATAGGACTTCCAGACCAATACCCAAACACTAATCTATCAAGTAAAATAATTTTAATTATTTTATCTTTAAAAGTGCGGAAAACGTACTAGATACGTTACAATGCTTTCTCTTCTCTCCAATACACAATAAAAATGAATGGATCATTATTTATAATGACAATAATAATCATTTTGTCGATGAACTGAAATGTATTCCTTTAATAAAAAAATTAACTGAATTTAGGATAGAAAAAAAAAGGAATTAATATAATTGCAGCTTTTGAATGTGTGGATCAACAAAAAAGAGCGTTTGGCATTCAAAGAGACATTATTTTTATAAAAACCAGTCACATGATTCTCTATACGGCTTTTAACATCATTATTATTGGATAAGTAGCTTTAAAGTATCATTGAAATGCATTTTTTGAAAAGGTAAATTGTAGAAAGGTAAAAAAATCATTTCTATTTTGGCGTAATTATAGTTTTTATCAATTTTCTTGATCCATTTATAGACAGACAACCATTTATTGTTTTTATATATTATTTGAAGAAACAGTGCACTTCACGATTATCTTAATGAAATCTTTCAAATAACGGATATTTATACCTACAGATATATACATGCGATACTGCCTTGCATCTATCTTTGTATTTAATTTGTTTATCCAGAAGGGGTCTTAGTCCCTCCCACCTCCCTCCTAACTATATTAACATGGATTCTCTTTGTAGTGTAATCTACATATATATGGGCATGTACCATGACGTCAAAACCCTTGTGGAAACAAACAAGCGAAGTTAAGACTTTTCAAAGTCGGGAAATTACAAAGGCATGTATATAAGACACCCCGATCTTTGTAAAGGTCATGGAATACAAAAAAATCATATTATTAGGCACTGCATGTAAAAATATAAAATAAACAGCGGAAATAGAGGCTTTAAAACAACTGATCTCTTCTTTAAAAAACAAACAAAAAAAACGGGGAAGACGAAACGGAAAGAATGGAGCGTGTCAACTTTTTTGTCGCTCTTTGCATCATTTAGTTTTTATTGTGATGTTCCATTCATACCCGTAAAGAGAATAATAACTGCGTATCCGACATGCGTCAACCCCTTTTTTTCTTCCTATATCAAGATATCCATAAACATGTTCAATATCCAAAAAGAGGCCAAATAAATCATCAGGGAGCATGTATAAAAAATAAATTAAATATTTTATTTAAATATGTACATTTCCGAATTTGCATTTTACTTCATTATCAATGGAAAGAAAAAATAGATCCAGGCTAAATATTTTTTCCTCCAAATTCGATTACTATTTAATTGCAGAAGTGTATAACAATTGATACCCCTATGTACGTATAGGATGACTCATTATCGATTCAGTCGACAAGGAAATAAGGGAGGGGGGCAGTTGAAGAAAATGAGGAACGAAAAGGGGGACATTGGAAATAACACATACACAAATGAAAAAAGAGAGAGATTCAATATTCAATTAGAAGTTATTCAATAGTAACTCTGTTATACATAGAAAAATTGTATTTGGTTCTTAATTTCCTTTTATGGGCGTATCAAAGATGTTGTTAGTTGCTTTTCTAAGAGGGGTGCAGTCAAATTCCCTTCTGTTTCATTCGACTCCCTATTACATATATTTTACAAATGAGTAATAATTATTATATATGTAACCAAAGTATATACGAACTATATAATTCAGAGGTTGGAGAAAGTCACTATATTGAAAGTCCAAGTAAAGTCTATAGATTCCATTTTCAAGTCTTTTCTCATAAGCCCTCTTCTTTAAACTTATTTATCGAGTCCTCAGATTTCTTTTGAGCTGATTTCAACTCTACAATAATAAAATATGTTGATTTGAGTCTAAGGCTTTTCTAGAGTTCCATATAAATTAGTTATAATAAATCAAAAATAATAGTCACTATCAAATGTTATGTAGTGTTAATATTTTGCTACTTATTCGGACTAATATTAAGTTTCTTCTCTGTAAAGGGGACTTCAAAAGAATACTTTGTATTCCAAGATAAAATTGAAAAGATGAGAGTATTTCTCCCCAAAACCTCAATTTAAACTTTGAAAAAACAATTTATTTAATTAGTCAATTATACTAACTTTATGAGTACACTCGAACAAAAAATGTTTGTTTGTCTTTAATGGTTGTTTACTAAAGAAACATGCTCTCTCTACTGGTGCTCTACATATACACTACCTAAGGATAGTAAGTTGTTAAACATTCTATACTTGAACCAAAATAAGCAAGAGTCCAACATTCTATAGACTATTTCTTAGACTATTGCTTTGAAGCCATCCCTATCTTTCTTCCGCGCTCTATCTTATTTAAAAATTGTGTATCTTTGTTTTACTCACTAAATGAAGTATCCTCCTATTGTAGGTCCTAATGTACTGTAGGTACTAAAACGAATAAAAAAGAAGAAATAAAGTTGAGGGAAGCCATTAATGACAAAGATTTATAAGTTTTAGGACTAAACTTGACCAAACTGATACTGAATTAGACGGAACTGCAGCTTTCAGTCCTACATAAGGACTAACACAACACTAGTTATAGTACTATAGTTAATTTACTGGACAGAGGAAATATCTTTAATTCAAAATTTGTAAATTTATTTCTATGCAAAGGAATGACCGGATATATAAACACTGATTTTCTGGAAAATACAGTTTCCTGAGTGCTCCGTTTGTGAGAAAATTTGTTAAAAATTGAATCACGTCAAGTTTCGAGTCTGAATCATTAATATGAAATATTAATAGCTCAAGTCAAGTAACAAGTCTTCTAAATATGGACTATAGTCCAAATCAAGTTTTAAGTATTGAATATAAGTCCCATTACTTCTGCAATCGATAGGTTCTTTTTTGTATTTCCCTGACAAATGTATTTATATATGTTCACATTTGTAGTTTGACAATCAAACTAGTCATTTATATTAAGACTTTCTACACAATTTACTTTATATATATGTATATTTATACCAATATATCTATATAAACAAATGGTTTTCTATAAATAAATATATAGGTATGAGATACCAAAGAGCAGAAAAACCGACAAAAAAAAAGGATAACAACAACAAAACAAATAAAAAATGAAAATAAGTTCAATCTACGCTATATCAGAAATTCCCTTGACAGATCTCACACACATACAAAAGAAATGTTTTAAAAAAACATACGAAACTGTAGAGTACATACATTTTGAAAAAAAATAGCAAAATGGTTGTAATATCTTTATTACATATATCCAGATGAAGAAACAGGACACTGAGTGTCTTGACACTTTTATTCTTACAAACATTGATGTATGAGACTCTTAATTTAGATAAATACACATATGTATGTATATTTACACGTATATATAAATAAATTATGAACACATCTAATAAATATTATATTAGGTAGGAAAGGTTTTGTTTGGTTCTGAGTCTCTACACATGTATGACTTAAAGCGTAGAAAATGATTAATAAACCAAAAGTGACACCCAGTTGGGAGGAAAATGTTGTCAAAATAGAATACCTCGAACATTGACAACACTTTTTTTTGTTTGTCACCTGTCGATTTGTATATACCATATTAGTATTCCTATAGCATTGGTTTGTTCAAAACAAATTATTTGTTAGTAAATTGTAACTATATCTTAGGGGGTTAGCTTATTTAAACAAAAATAAACAGTCTATTTTGCTATCAGCTGTAAACTTTTCTGCCACTTTTCCACCTTGACCGTTTTCTAAGCTACGACTGGTTAAATTGGAATTATCTCTTGTTCAGCTCTGGACAATTCTACAAAAAAAAAATTAATAATAATTAAATAATTGGCATACATTGCGACTTATTTATGTTTTTTTTTTTCATGGAAACATTGCAAGATACAATATAGACAACAATACAGAGTAATATCAAATGTAGAATAACTTGATAGGCTAGCTATCATATAATTGGGAGTCTTTTTCTTCTTCTTTTTGATATAACGTTGATAAATGGAATAAAGACTGAAAAGTATTGATGAAGAGCAAGGATGTACGATCATATCAAATTTGGTTTTTTATGTCTCTAATATGGCTGACTTTTAGAATGATTACATCATAGAAAAATAATGTATTAGTATCGAATGTTCATTGAATAACTTTTTCCAATAAACTAGTCTATGTGCATAAAAAATTGCTCATTAATTAAGTCAATTATTTAAATAATTTATGTAATTAATATTGTAAAGAGAAGAAGATTAAGCCCAATTTAAATATGCATCACACCCAATGAATTTGATTAGTATTCATTACAGAATTAGTCATCTAATCATGTAGTTTAATATTAAATCCTGTAAATTTTTCTACACAACCTTACAGCGCTTATATATTAAAGATTTACCTCAAAAATAAATCCAAATCCACCTTTTTTTGTCTGCAAATCTGTTTCAGTTGTAATTTAAGGTTTATTTTTGTTTTGTTTTTGCTACAATATAAAATTGTAATTGGAAAAAATAGTAGCTGCCAAATAAAATCCTTCATTTTACTAGATTTTTGTACGATGAAGCACCTTTTATTGGAATTTAATCAAGATTACATAATCAATCATTCAACTTTCTTATACTGCAATATTTTTTTAAATAGATTTAGTTTATCACTTTCATCTAACATGTATACATAGCCTTTCATGTAAAAATTTGTCTTAGAATCGAAAATTTTCTACTGACAACGTTATTTTTTTTATGAGTTCAAAGGTATTTTTTGTGTATGTGTTCAATGGCTTAAATAATAAAAATAAATTTGTAGTTTTAATTGGTGGACCAAAAATCTGTTGCATAGTGTAATCAATCAAAATTGAATATATCTATGTTAAAAAAAAAACAATATTTAAATCTTTCCAATGGATATGAGTCAATTGTCTTATCCCTGAATCCAAAATAAGAAGTAAAAGAGTATTAGAGTATTTAGGAAATACATACATTTAAATAATTATTTTTGAGGGATAATATAACGAGGGATGTTTTTTTTAAATAATGAAAAACCAATTCAAGAGGGTTCAAGCTTAACATTTACATAAGTTAGGACGTAGACATAAATAAATTTTTAAAAAAAACTGTTAAAGCTTTGGTAAAAGGAAAAAAAAATATATCAAATACAGCCATTCAAAAAATGAATGTAAGAAATAGCCTCTCATTACTACACACTATTATACAAATGTAACTGACCCAAATTCCCTTGAACCCTTCTTCAGTTTTTTAGAGCCTTACTTCATAAACGAAAGAGTTTCTAAAATAAGTATGTATGTACATACATAAAATATGTAGGGGGGAGGTGGGGCATATTCTATACAAATCAACATAAAAGAAGGGTAGTGTGCAGTTTACCATTCAAGTATTTCATTCCCCGTGTAATAGCTTTCTAATAATATATATATAAGTATATACATATGTATATATGAATTACAAAAAATAAAAATATCGACACGGTTTTTGGTCTTAAATCACCATGGATATATATGTCTGAAAGTATAATTTGTAAGGAGGGACAAGAAATAGGTTGATATACAGAAAGAAGGGAGTAGAGTACTAGTGTAGTTATTATAGATAGGCATCGCAAAGGTAAATAAGACATTTCTGATTACTTTGAAATTCATCTAATATATAAATATGTATATTTTAGCATCATCTTTATAATATTTCCGAACTTTTACTACGAAAAGAAAAAGAAAATGTACGAAAAATTGATAGTAGGTCCAACCCTTACCAATTGTTTGGACTATGTATTAATAATATTTGAGTACAGCCAATCAACGTTTAGAGCACTAATAAAGGGGAAAAAATAGACAAAATATTTACAGCTGTTTCATTTCCTCTGTGATCACGGCCTTCAGGACTTCGATACTCAGGTGAAAAGTCTTATTTGTCTTGCCCTCCAATACACACTAAACAGCAAAATCGGGGAGGGGTCACGTCGGGGGAAGACGAAGGCCAGAAGTATGCCGACCAAAAGGCAGCCATGTTCTCCCTGCAGAGATGTTGGACCTTTTTAGAGGTGTGTGCCGGGGCACTTTCTTTGATAAACACATAGTTTGTCCCTGGGAACGAGTTTTTCAACTATGGCAAGGCATAATACTTTAGGACGACGTAGTAACCGTCTGTATTTACTTTCTCGTTGGCCTTAAAGAAGTAGGGAGGCATCTTGCTGCTCTCAGACACCACGACGCCAAGGACCAGGACCTGATCTGGAGATCTGGTCCTCAAGATTCCTGAAAAATGAGCTCATTTTTCCTGTTCAGAAACAGCGTCTACTTGTCGACTTGTGCAAAGAGGAGATTGCACACCTTCTTCCATTTTGTTGGTTGCTTGGACATTTTTGTTCACATAAAAACGAAATAAAGGGATTTTGATCTATTTACTTTCAATTAGCATAAAATGTATGTTTTTGAAAGCTTTATTCAAAAAAAAAAAAAAAATGAGTTGCAGATACAATCACTACGAATGTATTTTTCTCATTGTAGTATCCATTCTCATCTATAACGCTACGATATGGGTTGTGAACCCCACTTAGGGCCTGGAAAATAGAGTCCAATCTAAATTCTTGCATTCCAAGACGATGGAGTCGATCAAGGACTTCATGGTTGTGCAAAGGTCTCTGCTTAACCTTGACTCGAGGTAGATCCAAATAAAATAATCTATCAGATTCAGGTTGGTGGAGCTAGTAAGTCAAATATCCTTGGACACCCAGTTGTAGAAGTGCTCCTGGAGCCAATCCTTGGTCTCTACCAGGGCCATCCTCAACCCTAAAACCCTTTTTCCTCTCAATCCCACTCACCTTTGAGTTTTCAGCATTTCTAATATCCAAATCGTTATTCACACAAATAATCATTAAATCGCGCTCTGCCTGTGAAATGATATTACATCTTTGACATCTTCTGTTGTTGGCCCCATGGTGGTCTTCTGGCTACTAAGGGAAAATTTTTGTTCACATAAAAACGAAATAAACATCAAATTATAGATTTTTATCAGTCCTTTTGAATGGCGCCAACTATTAAAAATTTGTCATATTTTTAGAACTGAGGCTAGACAGCCTCGAAGAAGTTTCTAATTTTTGAGTCCTCGCCCTGTATATTCTGTTCAAGTTACAATTTTGAACAAGTTGTAGATTGTGTAATGAAAATGTACAAGTTGCAACCCAAAAATGAGATGAATAGTTTTCAATTATAAATTTACAGTACTTGGGAAGATAATAGTGCAATAATTGAATTTTCCATGATGTACTAATAAAGAAACTTTTAACTATTGTGACGAAAATTATGAAAAGATAAGTTCAAATACCCACATATATTTCACAACATAAGCATAATAACCATGTAGCTTCAATGAATAAAAATGAAATTATAACAGGAATTAATAATTCGTAATGAGAATGATCAATGTTGTAATTCAATAAGGAATTTTAATACAAAGAACTTGCAGCTTGCGTAGACATCGCAGTTTAGAATTGTTGTAAATAGATATTCATTAGTGGTAAAGACATCATTTGTAACAGGAGGCCCTCCTGTATTTAACAAAAAAAATTAGGGGGAAAACATTTATTTCCCCGGAATTATTATTTATCCTAGATTACATGCAAACATTTTTATAGTACAACTTTTTTAGAACATTACTCAACCTAAAAATGCCATCATTTAATGTCTAATTTAATTCAATTATAAAACTATTTTACTCATGATAACGGCATCAAATGGTTGAAGACGGAGTAAATCTACATATTATACATATGTACATACAAAAAATAAAAATAAAAGCTTTCACCGCCTTATTAAACACCAGAATAGATAAAATTGTGTACGTTATAGCACACAAAATAAATTTTTCATTCATTTCTATACATGTATGTTAAAATGATATCAATGAAAACATAAAGGAGAGGAAGAAGAAGTTGATAAAATCCTTGATAAGGAGTTATACAATACGTTTGGTTCTACGGATCATTTAGTTTGAAAGAAGAAGGGTAAAAGAGGGTTGGTTGAAGATATGGATCCCTAACATTATATGTATATACAATGAACGTATGAACAACTAACTCAAATATCATGGCTTTCACTTTATCAAATTTCCTCTTCATTTTTTATTATTCAAAAACGTTTACTCACCCCTTGACGATTTTGTCTTTCGTATTTTACAAATGCACTTTTGAGTCGTTCAGAGTTCTTATTAATAGACCAGCAGTATCCTTGCTTCTCAAACTCTTTAATACCCTCGGACACACCAATAATAACATTAGTTATAACTTGTTTCCTATATTTATTTATTTTAAAATTTTTATACTACAAATAAATTACTTAATACAAATATTATTTTTACTGACGCCTATAAATATGTATATATTTTACCAATTTTATATGATTTAGTAGCAAAATATATACTTCAAATGACATTCTTTTAATATTTATTTGATGTATCAAGTATGTTTACTTAATAGAATGATAATTTTGGGTAATAGTTTAGAATAATTTTTTTTTATAAGTATACTAAAAAAAAATTGTGTTTAGTTAGTAAATAGTATACAATATTTAGTCTTCATCGATTAATGATAAACTAAAGTGAAAGCTTAACTACGCACTACCCTTTTATTGAGAGTGTTCTAGTGAGCCACGGCACACGGTCTGGGTAAGTCTTTTTTTCATAAATAATATAAATATTTTTTTAAATGGGATAACAAATATTGCGACAGACGACCTTTAAAAGTGTGGTAAGTAATTTTCGTGGTAAAATGTTAAATTTCAGAGAAAAAAAAATTGTCACTACTCTAAAATTTTTGTAGCAAGTCGTGCTAAAAAATTACATTGAACACATAGTTATTTTTCTATGCAAAAAGTTTTATTATAAATATTTGTAGTATGTAAGGGTGTACAATTTTTAATATTAAGTTTTTTCTTATTTTTCTAGATTATTTTTCTTCTGGTGGGCATCACAAAAAAGCCGTAAAATTTTATAATCTTCACGCCATTTTAAAAAGTCTACATTCATTTTTGTATAAAAATGTGCCCTATTAGACCTTTTTGGGCCATCTCATTTTTGTTAAAAATGGACCAAATATCGTATTATTATAGTCTTAAAAGCAATTAATAAAAAATAATAAGGAAAATAACATTTGAAGATTAGGACCTTTAAACGTCTTTCAAAAGTAATATAGATAATTACGAGGTGTACCATAGTTTTTACATGATCTTCTAACAGCTATGCAACATTTTGTTCCTCCTAATTTCTAATTATCAGGATATTAGATACAAAATGTCATAAAATAGCCAATTTTGACCCAGAAATGACATTTTTTTATCACTAAAGGTACACTAACAGTAACATTGCTAGCCCTTTTTGAGGGGACTTTACACCCCCCGACAAAGTGTTTCTGAAGACCCTCAACATATAAATTCATACATACAGTGTGCAATATAAAATTCTGGACCATTTGATAACGAACAAATAGGGTAAACTTTTACAAGAATGTAAATGAGTGGAGCATTGGGGCTTTACCACAGACTTCTTTATTTATACATCCTTCAATTTTTTTTAATGTTCTTTTATTGGTTAGATTCTACCTCTAATTTTCAAAGTTATTTACTTTTGCTGTTACCATCCAACCTGGGATTAAAGGGGTCAAAGCACTTCTTGATGAAGGCTTTGGATATGGCAGCCAACTGCTGCTAGACTTAGGTCTTAAGGTTATCCAAGTTTTGGTGAGGATTATCACAGATAATCTTCTAGACTACACCTTAAATGACATAGTCAAGAGAGGAACAGTATTTGAAGGAGGGTAGACAAGCCGACAGATACGCTTTAACCAAGTCATCAATTTATGGTCTATCTTGACCCAGTTGGTCTTTGTACTGTTGAAAGCAGTTGCCAATGTCATGAATATAAGAGCTCTTAGAAAAGTCCAGCACATACATCCTCAAAATCCAATCACTGGTATTGATAGTCCTGGAATGCTGCCTCATCGACTTGGTTGGACTTCTGGTGATGGCAGGGTCCCCGTCTTTTATTATCCCAATTTTCAGCGTCTACCGCTGCCGAGGATCCTCTCAAGGCTCTGACCTGAAGCCATCAAATAATAAATCTTGCAAACCAAATTCCAGGTGCACGCTACGACCTTCATGATCTTGTTGACACTCACTTGGGCGTGGAGCAAATCAGACACCCTTTGCCTTTTCGCCTCCATGCTGACTACTGTTAAATTTTGAAAGTGTGTTCTTTATTGTTCATTAACTGGAAAAGTTCTTGATGTTCACAAGGTACCCTAGTATTTTAAAATGATGCAGGTTGATTTAAAGTCAAGTCTAAGATTTTATTTCTTACACTAGATTTATATATATATATAATAAACCTAACCTATTATTTATTTAAGTAATTATATTACCGTGTTGATAAATTTTAGATCTAATACCTCCCCCCACCAAATGACTTGATGTTACAATGGCGAAAATGGCATGCGAGACTTAAAATTTTGAAAATACCCCTCTTAAATATTTCATCAAAAAAAAAAAAAAACACTTGTACTCTGGCATAAAATATATGTAATAATTATGATCTATGCATACAAATTGCCCATCCAATGCAACCATTGCTGATCATCATTATAATGTGTGTTTGTAGGTACATAGAGATGTATATCATTAAAAGAGCATATAGGAATAACAACAACTAAATAACTTATATCCCTTTCATAATCTTGTATGTACAAATAAAATATATTTCCTGATATTTAAGCAGAATTCTTGCTTTATTGTAGGACATTAATGTATTATGTCCTTTGCTGCAGGTCTGGTTCTAATTGTTTATAGTTTTCATTTGTACGAGGTTGTGTTTTGTTGTTTTGTAGATTTTTAATACACTCTATATAAATATTTATTATTTAGATATAATAATAAATTACATTCTGTGAGGAAATAAAGTACATTTTCTTTGTACAAGAGGAATACGTGACTTCATAAAGGCAATAAGGAACATCAATGTTTGTACATACATACGTATTATAAAATAAAATGAAAAAGATGTCATGTCTTTATATACTATATGATATCTAAGTATGTACCTGTTGTAATTCCATCAAGAAGTAGGGAATAAGATACTACTTGAGGAAGAAGAGAGGAAATTAGGGATTCTTCATCAAAAAAACAAAAAACTATTTTTTATTCTTCTCCTTTTATTTTATCATTAACAGAAAAAGTTTTGTTTTATTTTTCACTTTTTCTCTTTATCTCACTGTTCTTGCAAGACTCTTTACTTGATATATATACATTTTTTTGGTACTATACCATATTTTTGTATTCCTTCAAACTTTCACAAAAGCTAAGATTATAAAAAAAATATATAATATTTTACGTGATTTTCCGCAGAAACATCAACAACTCTAGTGTTGAACAAACAGATTTAACAAATATCCTACAATAAACAACAAAATATTTTGAGCTGATATATTTTAATAAATCAAAAACTTTATTTTTACATTTTTAATATCACATTTTTGCAGCAACCAAAATACAAATTTTATCTAGGGTTTTTAATGCTAAAATAACAAATATAATTAGCGAATACAAGTATATATATGAAATCATTTAACGTATTTATAGAGTTGTCATTTTTGTAAGGAAATAGCCGTATTTAGAAAGGGAAATACGATTGTCGCGTGTGCTCTTTCTTCTCTTTTGTTCATTATTTAATAGTTCATCTAAGTGTTAACTTTTCCTTCTTAGGTAAGTATTAACGGTTGTCGGTTTTTTTTTTGGTTTTTTTTAAATTATTTTAAAAATGAATAATAAAATACATAAATATTGATATAGTTATAATTACAATATTTACCCTCCACAAATGCTATTTTAAATATAGGAGATTCTACTCATTATAGTAGTAATTCATCCCCCCCCAATCTCATATATTAGGAAGCTGGTACTGACAAGGGTCTTAATTCAGTGGTACCATATATCTTGCTCGCACCTTGTCATTGTGCTCTTTTATTCCTTAAAAAGATGTCAACAATTATTATATTTAATACCGACTAGGTTAAGGTGTTTTAAAAACTTTCTGGTTTTCTAAAATTATAGTATATTTTCATTTTTAAGAACACATATTTGTATTGTTTTTTATATTGGTTAAAATCAATGATATTCGATTTTTTGAATTTGAGTTTTGCGTAGAAATTGACAATTTTTGTATTTAAAATAAATGACTATTTCTGCCTATGTTTATTAAAAAAATGAATGATTTGTTCTATAAAACATCTCTAAAATTAGACTTCTAATTTTTGGAAAAATAGTGGTTTTTTAATTTTTTATTAAAGGTGTTATGTTTTCAACACTTGAATTGAAATTCTTGAGTGGGGAAATTTAAAAACTTTCTTTTTCAATTACAATTTATTTATATTTTTTTATTTCAAACATAAAGTTTTTGAGTCAATCATTTCACAAATATGATACGTACAACGTTATATGGAAAATATCAAAGTTAATGGCTCTGAAGCAAAAATTCGTGAAAATGAATGGATTGAGAAAAATATTTGTAATGAAAAATGAATTCACTTGATTTGAAAAAGATCTACTTTTGGTAATTTTTGCTACCCTTGTTTACAATATTTTAGGTCAAAGATTACTTTTATCATTGATTTTTTTACAATTCTACATTATGTTGCCTTACATCAAATTTGTATATATCTATATACTTTGTTCCTCACCTGATTTTGATGACTCTGTTAGGAATACAAGATGAGATATAAGGAGAAGAAAAAACAGTGTTTTTCGCTTTCTTTTCTTCTTTAATGCATCCATGGTTTTTGAGTAGTATTCAATCTGCAATAGGGAGACAAAATTTCAGTAAACATAACATATATGTATTAAAGATATTAATATCAAGAACAAAACAAAGGAAAAAGGCGTACCAAGAAATTCATTACCTTATAATTCAATAATAGAAAACATGAAAATAAATATATATTAAATTTCCTTTCTCAAAACATTATCATGTTTATCAAATCATGTCAAATCTAATTTAAAATCCGTATTAAAAAAAATGTAAAATAAATGCAAAAGGGAAAAATGTAATATTGAAAAAAAGGGAGAAAGTGTGAGGTTAAGTGAGCGTAGTCATTTGAATATGAGTCAAAGAATTCCACACTTTTAAAAATGAGAAAATATTGGATACATAAATATAAGCTTTTTATATTTGTGACTTTAATTATTTAACCAAATTTGATTGAGTATATATGGGCACGTACATAGGTATAAGGGATATATCTAATTAATACCTGTTAGGAACTTCAATAAAAAAATATACATATGTTACTCTCAAAAATGGTTACTCTGGAGGTAAAACTTAAAATAGCATTCGGATCCTTATTTATTGGCGAGTAAGCATTTTTACCCGATAAACTTGTCATAATCTATTGAAGGATAATATTGAATCCTTCTCTTTCGTATAAGTATACATTTACCAGAGGGATGACTGAGCAAGAAAAGTAGTTTCTATTTTGTTTGACGTCCTCATATATCTTGAAAAATGAGCAAGAAATGCTTATGATCAATTACGTTACATATAATTATAAATTGATTCCTTCCAGCACTCTCATTCATCACAAGTATCTCTGTGACCAATTCAAAAGTGGAGCTGTACCATAAAAATGGCATCATAATATTGATGGCAACATAATCCCTCGACTTTTCATTGTTATTGTCTTTCAAAAAGTGAGAAGCGAATGCCCTCTCCTTGTTGAAACCCCCATGCTCATTACCCATCAGCAGTGATACTAAACGATAGCATTTTGGACATGTTTTTTAAAAAAAGACAGAGAATCAACAATTTGAAGAATTTTTTGAAAGAGAGCAGCTTAGCTGTCATTACATTTTATTATATCAGCTACAGGCATCTGTAACGAGGCGGTGGATAATTAAATAAACTAGAAAATAAACAATAATTACTACGATGTTAATCATCAATTTTACTACGAGTCCAACAAGGACTTACAATTATAACTACGCAACAAGTTCTCAGGTTTACTCTTTGTCTTTAATGTGTGCACCCAATTGTTCAATCAGGCTTTGAATATAATTGAATGTAGAAGAAAATGAAGATCACTCTCCAAAGGAATTAAATAATGACGATATAAGGTTAGAAAAAGAAAATTCACTCATCATTTTGTCAACTCAAAAAAAAAAAAAAAAAAAAGAGGATAAGCTAAAAAATGGTACAAATATATACATATATATATATACTTATAACTAATTCATAGTTATTTTTTTACTCTTCCAAAAAAATATATATATAAATAAACAAGATATAACTTATTTTTTAAATAAATATTTTGTTCTGTAAAATAGTTTTAGAGTAATTTTATTTAAATAATTATATCAAACGAATTTTAAATAAATAATATTTATGTAACGACGGAAAAATAAAATAAAATGCAAATTAAGGTTTGACATTTATTTTTTATTTTTTTAATAAGTTAAAACCACAACATTATTAAAGGAACCTCAAAGTTTATTTCTTGCAAAAATAAAAAACCTCACGCATCAAAATTGTTCAAATGACGTTAATAGATGCAACATGTAAAATTTGATTTTAGTATTGTATACAAAAAACTATTAAATTTAAGAAGAAGCCTTGCAAAACTTTTTGTTTTGAGATTGTGCATAAAAATTTTATAATATGAGTATATACATAAAATTCATATTCCAATATTTTGTATGGAAATATGAATCTTATTATTTTTTAATAGAAGTCTTAATAAATACTTTTTACTTCTCTATTGAGAATATTTTAAGGCTTCAAACATGAATAAAACTTTTAGGTATATGGTTTTATTGACAAGAACAATAAATGAAAGATTGTCCCACTCGTTGATGATGGCGCATTTCAGATAATCCATACTAGCACTTGTGGGCAGAGAAAATGGGACTCACGTTTTCTTTTTTAAACATTCTCCAGTTCTGTTAACCTCATGGTCATAAACACAAAATGAATATCGGAAATTTAAAATATTTTTAAAACAACCTTCCTAGATGTATAATAACTGATATAAAGAGGTTTTAATTAAAATCTTTAACTTTAGAAACTATAAGTTATCAACATAAGAATGTTTGGAAGATTATTTTTGTTCGTATTGTTTGAAAATGCTCATAATTATCGTCCGTTCTTATAGAGACAAAGTAAGAGTTATGTGGACGTCAACGGAATATTGAATATATCTATGAATTCCTACATATATGAAGATAAACAAACATTCAATATAAAAGTATGTATTAATTCAAGATATACGTACCCTTGAAAAAGAAAAAAAATAAGAACATGGGTATTTCATTTCAAAAAAATGGTTATTAGTATTTATCTCTTAAAATCACAGAGGATAAATACTTGTAACTCTTTCAGTTTGAATTAAATGCATATTTTTTAGTGTAAGAAATAATAATAAATAATAAGGTTTTGTCCTTTATGTTCTGAATACATTTTCTCTTAGCGTCAAAAAGTATAAATTCATTATGTGTTTGCAATAATGTAAGAATATTCTTCAAACTATACAGCCCAATCGTCAGACCTTCAACAAATCTATTTGATTTGCAAATATGTTCTATTTGGAATCTCATTCGAGATATTAGAATTGCTGAAATTGAAAAAAAAAAATTAGAATTAGAAATAATCCATGTTATGATATAAAATATAACTTTTTGAAGAACCTCTGAACCGATATAATTTTTTATCATTCTCAACTAATCAAAAAAATGGAAAGAATTATCACAAAAACACACTTTTGTACATTATTTAGTTTGCTATAATTTTATATTTTAAATAAAATTGATTAATAGCTTCGTTTTATCTTTTTTTTATTTTATACCATTAATCATTGTATTTTAATTTTAAGTTAAGCTTTCTAGTATTTCTATTTTTTAGCGTATTGATTTGTTTTTGTTATTTTTGAGTATATAGGAATACCTTTCAGCTTAGACAAAAATAACTACTGATTAAACTACATAAAAATTTAAAATACGCCATCGCTGAAATAAAATATCAAGACCGTTTATGTTAAAAAAAGGCATCGAAGCCTTTTGCAATAACCTCAAGAACAGCCTCACATAATTGTGAACATACATAGTATGTTGATACAAAAATATCTAAGATTGATTGTAAAACTTTGTTCGCGAATGTGGGACATCAAGTGCCCCATTTCAATTTGTTCAATATTCTGAATAATTGATTAGTGGTTTAATTAATTTAGTCAATCTTTTAAAATAGCTGATGTATTTCATGTTTTACGGCGAAACTAGCACAAAAACTGCTCATCTTTTTGTTGCAAGAAATATGTCATAGAATTCAATTAGTATTAATTAAAAGATTTTTTATTCTAGATTAATTACAGACATCTTTTTTTGTATAAAAGAGTGGTCCTGGAAATATAAAAGTTGGAAGAGAAGAAGACTAAAACAAACCATTCTTGGGTGGTAAAGGGTATATTTAATAAAAATCATAGAAATCATTTACCATGTGTGTAGTCAAAGAGATGAGGAAGATAAAAACACGTATAAAAAGGTCCAAACACACGAAGTTTTCATTTCCCATAAAGGTGGGGAAGGGATTTTTATATTTATTATTTATTTTTATGCCAACAAACTTAAAGAACCATGAGTAAAAAGGCCTTGAAAAAGAAATATATGGAAATCAGTAAAGTAATTAACGAAGTAAGGGTTATTTTCAGAAGGGGAGGGTTGAATTTTTTCAAGAGGAAAAGAACTTCTTTTTTTCGTATTTTGCACCAACACATGGATCGACTCATCATGGTGCTATTATCACACCTCCTTATAAGGGGAAAAGTATACTATATAGATAATCCAAACCAATTTGAAACTTTGTTTTTTCTTTGTAATAATGGAAATAGTAATAAAGTAGAGGGAGAAGAAACGAGCACATAAATTGATGAACGGTGTAAAGTGTGTGTACCTATAAGAAATTGTATGAAGAAGTTACACCCAGAGATGGGCGTAAGAAAACCCATCATAGATTTGAATATGATAAAGGATTGTTAAAAATAAGGGAAAAAAGAGAATAGGAAATACGGCTGAGGAATGTCCTCCCATATAAAGACAGTGATTCCAGAATGATTTTCTAAGTATAAAAAAAGAAGTAAGACTCTTTAATAATTAATTATTATTCTTCTCAACACACATTTAACATTCCGTGCTCAAACTTATCAATTCTTGTATAAATATATTCATATCTATGTATGCTGGATCTCTCTGCCTCTTTCCCTACCTCCACCTCCTTCAAGGTTTTCGAATATTACTCATATTTTTTTATATACTTATGGACATTGATATATGAACAAACAAAAAATATTTGACTATTCATTTAAAGATACATTCCATGAGAAAAAAGAAAATACACAGCGACATATTACAAATATCCCTGTATTTTAATTATGAACAAAAAAAAATCCTTGAGTAAATGCAACTAATATTTCGGACTAAGAAATTGATATATTATTTGTTATCCAGGCAACTCTACTTTTGACGCCCAGAGAATAATAGAAGTAATAAAAATGTTATATAAAAGACGGAAAATTTGTTTTAGTAACTCATTCAAACTATTATTTTTTGTTTATATGATTTTAATTTTTATAATTTCAAATCCAGTTTTTCTAATACAGTAAAATGTACAATAGTCATTCTTCACTTAAGGAAGATGTTATAGTTATTGATAGAGTAAAGTAAGTTTATAATAAAATGTTTATTTATAAAATAAATATTATACTTTAAACAACAAATAGAGATAATAATTTTTTATAATGAAATAATAGAAAAAGTATTTGCGGTAATTCATTTTTTAGGTTGAATAGTTTCATATTTTTGATGGCTTATTAAACTATTGATTTAAAATAGTTTTTTTTAATTTTATAAAAATCATTTAATTTCGTTATTTTTTCATTTATAATTATCAAGTACATGTAAATCAATGTTTAAAAAAATACTTTTTTCGACAAAATATTATATAGAATAAAATACCAAAAAAATATTGCAAACTCTTAATTCTAAAAATAAAATGTAATGTTATCAGAAACTATTGTTTGCACTCATTTTTACGGGGGGAAAATCATTTCCATTTTTAAGAATAAAATAAAAAATTCAAGCAAGAAACAAAGGTTTACAACAACATTTACTACTGGTTTTGTGATTTACAGGTATTTATTTAATATTTAATTTACTTTGCAATAGCCATTAAATTTATTATGGATAATTAGGTATAAAAAAGTAATGTTACGTCAATTTAGTATCACTTTCAACAGGAATGATTTTCTACAACCTTAGAGACAACTTTATAAAAAAATCCATATAATCATAATCAAAAATCAATTCTACATGAGTTTTCTAATGGGCTAAATTAGAAATTGTCCAATGGAATTTATCACAAATTTATGCTTGGGAAGAATTTCCAATAACAAAATATTCATATTTGAATATTTAATAATATAAGCTTCTTCCTTGTAATATATTTATTGGATATTAAATTATAGCTGCACCTTCTAACGTAGTAAATATATACAAATTTTTGAATTTTTCATAAATATATCGTTGTTAGACTAACTAAAAGTTAATGCACTTTCATTCAAAAAATTAATAAATTTTACAATATTAAATATTTACAATCA
Source organism: Lepeophtheirus salmonis (assembly GCF_016086655.4). Lineage (NCBI taxonomy): Eukaryota > Metazoa > Arthropoda > Copepoda > Siphonostomatoida > Caligidae > Lepeophtheirus > Lepeophtheirus salmonis. The sequence continues at coordinate 23,320,582 of NC_052143.2, forward strand.
CATCCAAAATTTTCCTAGGATTGGGAAATTTAAAGAAATCCCGGAAATGAAAAACCCTAGCCTAAATGTATTTTTATTTAGATATGTAAATACACTCTAAATACAATATACTTTTTTTTTTAAATTGATTTATAAGCCCATTAAGAAAGTGTCATATTTTGAGGTATGTAGGTCTTTCACCCTCCCTCAGCTCAACTCACCCCACCCTTCCTATGTACGTTTGTAATAATAACATTTTTGTTATTATCATTTGTAAAGAAGCACACTTTTTTGTTGCTGTTGTGAGTATCAAGTTTCCTTTAAGAGGTAGGAATTATTAGTATATCTACTTAAGACTCTCATTTAACGCCTTAAAAGAAGGGTGAAAAACTATGAAAGTAAGTTCCACAAGAATAAATAATAAAACACAATTTTTTATTATTTTTTGAAATGAGAGTTATGTTTAAATTATTTTACTCTGGTGGTCTACATATCCATGAATGTACATTCTACATACTTAGGTAGGTAAAAAGTACAGAATATGACATTTATATGTACATATAAAAAATATTGTCTCAAAATGTATAACATTTTAAATCATTTTAAACAACTTGAATTTATTGTTATTTTAGCAAAGAAGGAAATATGTACATAGAAACTACATAATGTTGCTTACTTGATTCTCTATAGGCATAGAAACATAATATTCATGTTAAACGATTGATAAACTAAAAACGGAAAGCTGTATCCTAAATTATGAATATACAATACATACACAGTGATATATAGAGTGGGGACCCAAAAGTTGCAGTGGGATGTTATTTTTAATTATAAAGTTTCATAACAAATCTAAACGACAGCTGAATCAAAACTAAAATATTTTTGTGATTATTTCATGTCTGTAAGTGTAAAAATGTCGGAGCAGTAAAAAAAAAAGGCAACGGGGGTGCGATTTCCTCCGCACACTGTTAGTGTTGAAAAGGACGCGACCGTTGTCATCTTCATCCAGACCCCCTCGAATATCAAGAAGTCCATGATAGTCCCATACAGCCAAGAAGAATAAAAAGTTATCCATAAAAAAAATGGGTGACTTGCAGTCTCCCTCCATTTAGCCCTCCTCCCACTCTGACCTCAACCCCTTAAACTTTTCAATATGAGCCGTCTTGGAAAAAGTTGTCTGCTGCACCTTTGATCCAAATTTGGATTCACTACGAGATGTATTGCGCTATGGAAACGGCCTTAATCTTCAATAGCTGCAATCAAATTGCCGGCGTGTTATTGTTCGTGAAGGAGGACATATTATGTCAAGTATAGCTAAATGTAATTTTAAAACATATCACAAATTGATTTTAAGTTGTCTTTTCTTGATTTTATTACGTTTTTTGTCATTTAGTCATGCTACTGCCCTTTTTGGGTCCATCTCTTTAAATAAAGGGTGGGGATTTTAAATCCTGAACCAGTTTAGACCTCAACATCTTGATAACACTGAGATCTAAGGCTATGAAGGTGTGCTCATTCTATTTAGCTGACAAATCGTAATAAGAAGAAATACAAAATTCTTTATTTGTCCTACAAATAGAAACACCTTACATCTGTTAATGGGAGCCTCAGTGCCGGGTGTAAGCCAAGGAGATTATTGAGTTTACAAACCTACCCAAACCAATTGTTTAAGAAGTTGTCAAGGCTTTAAAAGAGTCTGATGGGTCACAAGCACCTTCAAGGAAGACCCATAATCTTTTTGGGATAAGAACAGGAATATATGACTGAAAGGAATGGACATGTGGCCTCCGACCTCGTCGGATCTGAACCCTTTAGACTACTATGCGTAGAGCATCTTGAACAGAGAGTCCAAGAAACGTGTGTATAACTCTGTTGACTCCTTGTGGGCTTCTGTTTTCGATTTAGTGGCAGATATGAATTAATTTTAAGAAATAAATTGTAAAATATATTTTCCTTAAATTTTCGGGGTTTTAAATTCCCAGTCTGTTTATGTATATTTACTTTTCTGCCAGCTCTTTGACATACTAGTAATATTTAAAAACCCTACGTAAAGAGAAGAGAGGGAGAAAGTTATATAATATTTATTATTTTGGAATAAAAGCTTTGATTTATTGATTATACCTGAGGTAAATATATTATATATATATATTAATAGAATCCGCAAAAATGAAGTGATTTTTTAAATATACATAAATCGAACAACTTTATTATAATGTATTCAGCAGGCAGGGTCTATAATGTACATACAGGGAACGAAGAAAATCTATTCAAAAATATAGATGTATATATTATTTTTCTCGATTTAATTCGCTAAAGAATCCGCAAGAATATTTATTACTTATAATGCATTTTTTTCTATTATATGTATTATGTATGTAGCTCATACATAGATGTGTAGAAAGAGCATAAATTGTTTGTTTATACTCGTACAAATAGATAAGTAAAAACGATATTATTTTTTACGACTTTTTCACATCTTTAAAACATATCTTTTGTTTATAATAATAATTGTACTAATCGAATAGGAAACCAAGACAAAGTATAATAAAGACTAGAGAAAAAAAAAGAATTAAAGCAGTCATATTTATTCCACATACACATTCAGTGTATAAATAAATATATAAAATAAAGAGACATTAAGAACTTGGAGTCCATAGACTCACGACTCTATTCATAATGACTTTTATGACCCAAATATAACCATAAATAGGTATGTATATACTATTACGAATACGAAAGAATTAAGGATATATTAATATATATAGGTACATACGAGTACATACATATATATGGGGAGTTAACATAAAAACAATCTTGAGCAAAAATCAAGAAAAAGAGGAAATACGCAATATTTCTTTTTAAATCATATACATATATATATATCCCAATATTTTGTAGACATATTTTGATCAATAATAGCCTGTTTATTAATATTTCTGGGATCATTTTGGATACTCAAAAGAGTTCATTAAAGTTAAGTATCATTGTTATATTGACAAAATCTAGTTTGTCCCCGATATGGTCTTTCAAACCAAATTTATCCATTTCTAATTTCCTCATTGTAGTTGTTATTTTTTGCTACTCTAAGTGGATTCATAGTCTAAATTTTAAGAAAAATTATTCAATTTAGCACTTGTGTTGATAGGTTACATATCAAGTACAATATTGCTTGACCAACGTATCAAAAAACAATACGTATATAGTGAAATAAAAATAAAAATTTTATATTTTCCTCTATTTCTAAGTAAAATTTATGGTTTTGTGATATAAGAAATTATACCCATTGTATCAAAATGGTTACATAACTTTGCAGAATAGCACTATCTTTAACTACTTAACCTCTCAAGATATTTAAAATGACTAGAAGGAACAATCTTGTTGTGAAGAGGAACATTATCCTAATCCTAGTCCGTTGACTTCTACAAGGTCAACAGGGACTACAACCTGGACACTCTATACAAATTTTTTTTTAAATGTATGCAAAAATGACCCCACTTGTTTCAGAATAGATTTGCTTTTCACTTGAGCAATGCTCTTGTTTGCACCAAACAACCAAGATGGTACGACCGACACAACAAGCTCCAAGCCCTCAAAAGTGACTATGTTGTGGATAAATTATTATTTTAAAAAAATTTGTGAAAGGTAAAATGTAAATTTCATATTGATTTTACTTCGAGTATATATTGTGTTGTTTTTCGCTAAAATTACCTTGCGTTGTACTATGCCAGAAAGCTATTATTTGATTTTCTATAATTACGTAGAACAATATACAACCTTATGAATAGATGATAGAAGGTCAAAATGGAAAATAATTATAAGTAGTCAAGTATGGGGAGTGAGACAATAACAACAAAAAGTCTGCTTTAACAATTTATCAGATATACATATAGCTACCTACATAGGTGCAATTATACCTACCGCTATGAAATTCTCTCTCTAGCTGTTTTTTCATCATTTTTATATTATGTATAACCATTATTTTATTCTTTAATGCTGTACCTATATATATGAGTATATGTAGTAGGTAAATTAATGCAGATAAACCCATTGACTTGAGTAGTTCCAAAAGTAGACCTACGACCCCCCACCATTCAATCTTAATTGACTTGGTTTTTATAGAAAGAAAAACCATTCCATTTCTTCTTTTCTTTTCTTTAGAATAAAGGTAATTCCCAAATTACGGAAATGCTATTAATCTACATATGTACTGTGAGTAACTAAGTTGTACACACGAATTAGAGCTCCAAGAAGTCATTATTATTTGTAATCCATGTCAGATTATTAGATAAAAGTTGTTTCACAATTTATCAGCTTTTATACTCTGGTTGTGATAAGTCAACAAACAAGGACAACGAAGGCAGCAAAAAGGCAGCAGATTATAGATCTTCTCTAAGCCCATCAATATCAAAAGGAGTTTACAGACATTGTAAATTGCTCTGTTAAGCATTTTTCGTAAGGTCAGGAGGCTCATTAATATCCGTGAGAGCCTATTGAGGAAGAAATAAAAGTGACAAGCACAACAAGATTGTCATTGATGACTTTCTGACCAGGTTTGGCCCTTGAAATTGCCTCAGGATGGCAGCAAAGGAGTACCAAAAGGTGATGAAAGAGCTTGTTATACCTTGGTTAGATGCCAACTACCCCAAGGGAACAAAACTCAGCAATTCAAGCCTATTTAAAGGAAAACATTACCAGGTTCCATATCACTTGACTATGGAATATGGGGCTTCGTGGAGAGCAAGACCTTCAAAGTCATCAACGCAATGTTGATTCCCAAAAGGATTCCATTACTATATTCAATGACTACACCATCAAGGAGTACAAAGCCTTAAGGCTCAGACTGGAGGGAATGGTTGACGAGAAGTAGGGAATTTTAAGATATGATTGCTGATATTATGAGATATAATTATAATAAAAAATATTCCAGATACAATGTGCATGTTGTTCTTGATGAAGTTGAATTAAATTTTGTTACCAAAAAAGGTACGATTTCTGTAAGCACAATGTACATTCACTAAGGTTGCGTGCATCTCTATTTTGAGTCCAACCCCATTTATTTAATTATAATTATTTTTCTTCTTTTGCAAAAAGGAAAACGGATCCATTATCTAAACGACACTTTGAAAAGATAATAGCAATGTTATTATAGTAGGCATTAAAGCCATTTTCTTTCTTTCTGTCCTTGTCTCTCTCTCTGTGTATCTACACTCTAATGGATCCTTCCTCATTAGATTAATAGAGTCTCATCATTTATTAGTGTATGCATATTTAAGTTAGTAAGCAAGCAGAAAAAATTTTGGCAATTTGAAAGTTTTAATGCTGACGATATGATAACAAATAAGTAATCATTTATTATTATCAAACATTTTTTTTTTGAATAGGTAGATTCAGTCTTTTTACTTCCCAGGACAGTGTTCTTTCTAATATATATTTAAGGAAAAAACTGTTTTGAAACTTTGGGATTCTGGTAAATGTATGTACTCAATAAATAATAGATACTGTGAAATTTGAGTAACAGATTTTAAATTTTAAGTGGAAACATTTATTTATGAAGTATCCAAAGTTAATCCATATTTCAAACATTAGGTATAAGGTCATAATAAAATATGCATTTAATGAATTCCATAAAGAAGGTTGATATTAGGATATAATTAAATGCAAAATTATTGAAAATTATTGTTTCTCGGAAATTTGTTGCAGGAATAAAGCCCCTATAAATCCTAATAAAGAAACTTTCCTAATCTACATATGTATATTCCCTATATGATATCTTAAATCTTCATTTGTTGGTTTGTTATAGGTGCTTCTTTAAGGATCTTTTTTTTTGTATGCATATCCCATGATTTGCACCGTAGTATATATATTGCTAAAACTTCACTTTCAATACAAATTTAACTTTCATATAATGAATTCTTTAAAGGAAGCTTACACATACTTTTGAATAATTAAATCCACAATTTCTTTGGAAATCTCTGGTAGATGTTAACAAAAATAGGATCTTGAGATATAAATTCTAAAATGAAGTTCCTTTCCAGTCACTAAAAAATAGAAAGGTATATATTTTTAAAGAAATGCTAAATCATATGCAGTTATTTCCTAAAATACACACATAAAAACATTTAATGAATTGGGCGTAAATTATGAAATACAGCCTTGAAACAAAGAACACAACAATGGACAGACTGATGAAATTATACCATTATACCATAAATGCTGAAACCCACATTAATAAATAACAATATAAACGCAATTAGCAATCATAAAAGGTAGATATTTTTGCCAAATGATGGTTGAATGTATATACGTTAACTATACATACATTTACAATAAATATTCACAAAGAGGTAAAAGGTTCTGTGTTCTCATGAATTAGAGTCTTTTATATGTAGAGACGACAAAATTATGATAACTTTACTGATAAATAAAAAAAATGACGCAATAAAAAATTTAACCGGAGTCTTATTTATAGGGTCAAAGTAATTTTCCTTCCGAATAACTTTAAGTCGTAAAATTTTTTTTTGGTAAAATATATATATATTTACCAAATATGTGTTGGTATATCGGTATTTTATACATGTACCCACGTCTGTAAAAAAAAGTTACTAAATACATCCCTTGTATATAAAAAAATGTCGTATCATTTAAAAAGTCAACTATATATGTACGAAATTACAAAATACTGTTTTGAGCTAATGGCCCATGCATGAAAATGTTCTTATTTAAAAAAAAAAACAATAAAGTAATTATCTATTTAAGGCAAAAAAAAAAAAAAGATGCGGAGCAAAAGAAAGAAAAATCACGAATACTTATAAATACCTAATTAACTTTTTCTTTTTTATATACATACAAAGGTCGCAAGTGGTAGATAGAAAAAGGATGCATAATTTGTCAAATGATACACATATTCTGTAAAAGATTCTAATCGCTTCTTCAATAGTATTTACGTCATAATTGATGAGGCGTGAAAGATGTGAAGACGATGAGAAATTAAAAATCCAACATTTCACAATCCTTATAATCATGCTTCGATACAAAACAGTGAAGAAAGGGAGTGTCAGCAAGAGGTGTAATTTTTAAATTTCCTTAGCATAGGAGATCCCAAATTAATGTCCATTTTAGAAGAAAGGTATAGAAGGCAATTACCCAGGTCCGCTCCTTAATATTGTCTAATATAATTCAATAAAATAAAAACAAAAATCCAAATTTTCAGAGCAAAAAAAAAGGAATATTCAAAATTAATTTGTATAAGAAAAAAATAAGATTGTGTATTTAACTCTTTGTTAGTAAACTAGGATATTATACACCCTGAGACTTTAAAAAAATACTTATGATTCCTTGGAGTCTACATCTAATCGCAAATGATTATAAATGTGCTCATGAAACATAAAATCAGATTATTTGCAATCATTTATTTATGTTGATAATACATTGATTAGGATCTATTCATATATTTAGCAATTTTTAATCCAGGATTAATAAACTAAATAAACTATTTTAATCAAAAGTCGTTCCTTTGTTTTTCCTTTTGATTTCTGAGATTATTTTATTTTCTATACAAGGACTGAACCAGACTAGGTGGTCCATTGAAATCGGAACACTTACTAAATCAATTATTAAGGAAGGTTGAGTAATTCATTCATATATTGATATTTTAAAGTATAAAGGTCTAATTGGACTCAGATGCATTTAAAAAAACGGCCCAGGAAGCTAAAGGCGGCTACATTGATTATTAAGGGCGCTCAGGAACACATCTATTTCAAATATTATTTTTTTGAAATTTTATAGTTAATTAATAAATTATATCTTGTTGAAGTCTAAAATTCAAAATGTTCAGATTTTAATGGACCACTCGGTACAACAGTATCGACAAAAATGTGATATTGTACCTATTATTTTATAAAATACACTTAATCTCATTAAAACTGATGTATTGTTAATTTGATTCCAAAAATTCAATTAAAGTAATGAATATTTAAAAAAAAAAAGTTATATAAAACAAATGCTATCTTTTTACTATAAGAATAACAAATAATATTATTGAAATCCCAAACTCATATTGAGCAATTTATTTTATACAAATGAAAGTATTAAGAGCACTTTAATTATAAAAATATAATTGTCATTCCTATTTTTTTTTAAACCGTACATCATATTACAAAATGGCATTGCTTCAAACTATCAATCATATTTTTGTCTCTTTTTTTCTTAATCTTTTTTATGGGCTTAGGATTTTACAAAAGAAGTTCAAAGATATATAAAGATTATTCCCGGAGTATGTTATGATATTACATGTGTATATAAAAGGAAACGGAAGCCTCTCCATTCCCTATTTATAAAAACATAAATATATATTCACTAAAATACATAGGCCCTATATAATATTGGTTATCGGATATCTTATACGTAAATATATGTTTTGAGACAAAGGTGATGGTTAATTTAGGGGGAACAAAAATTATTAATGACTTCCCTTCATAACAGGGGTCGCTTTCTTCTTTCCCCCCCCCCTCTTTCTTGCAACTTTCTTAATCATTAATCATGTTTGACAGCGTGTATACGCTACACATTTTGTATACATACATAAAATGCAAAAAAAAAAAAAATGACTTAAAAGTTGTCGCGTTAATTGATTTTCCCCCTTTTTTACTTTGTATACACCCAATGACAAACCCCATAAAAGGTCATACTATACATTGTCATAATGGGATAAGGATAAATGGGTTTTTATTAGACTAAAGTATGTAGGGTTTTTAGAGAGAAAGAGAGGTAGATAAGACCAAAGAGCAAATTTCTTATCTAAATTGAATTGTGAGAGTATATGTACTTCGTATTGTGGTTTTTTAAAAGTTTTATGTCCTTTTCAAAGAAAGAAACAGTGGTAAGATTCATTATGTTTGACAAAAAAATATTCCAATTATTTTATCAATTCTAAAAAAGTTATTCGAAAAACAATAGCTTCTTTTCTTAATGCAGAAGATACTGTTAAACTAAATATATTTTTTCTTTACTCCTTTGCTCTTACATATATACATACATTTAATATTGGTATATAATATTGCAGTATAATAATGTAAATACAGGTCTATAAAAAAGATGTGGAGGCTATAGCCTTACCCTGTCTTCCCAGTAAATAAATGTATTTAAAGAGAGTTATATATAAATTGAGTAATTTAATAAAGAGGTAAAATTAAATACGTATACATTTTAGAGAAGTGGTTCTCAGTTCTGTAGTTCCTTTAACTCCTTGTTCCGCGTTGTATCATCAAGGAATTTGCGTGAGATTACATAAATAAAAAATACTATGGAGCAGTTCTAACAAACTTTTCCAAACAGACACTTTGCCGAATAGACAGTTTGTACAACAGACACTTTGAGGGATGATCAGATTGCCGAACCAAAATAATTCATATATTTAATGATGATTATACGTAGGTAGAGACAAACTCAGGATAGAGTAGTGTCAATCAGGACTTGATCAGGTACATGAGAGCTCCAACACATTCAATCCGAATGATTAATACATTCGCATACCCTATTGAATATTAATCATTGATTGACTGTTTTAATTTTTTTTTTTTTTCTAATTTCTTGATTGGACGGTTGTCATGCCAGGATTTTAATTCAAATAGCGATTCGATCCAACTGTTGAAGCATCCTCATAACGATATGAATCAATTATTAGTTAATCAATACTTAATCAAACATTTTATATTTTAAAATTGTGTAATATCAATGGGAGTCATAATTACATCTTTTTGCAGAATGTATCATAAAATTTTTATTTTATTTTTCTGGCAAAGTGTCCAAGCACGTGATAAAACATATTTGAATAACTGTAGGAAATTAAAAAAGGACTTGGGCTCTGATGTGATGAAAAGTTTCGGAACCACTCCTTTATAAATTTAGTTGTTATGGAACTGAATGTTATAAAACTCGTAGAATATAGAGTAAAAAGTTGAAGTAAACCCCTCTTCTTAAATACTTAACTGTTTAGTGATGTCTATGTAGTGCTGAGTGTGATAAGAAGGGGCCTAAAATCAGGGTGGTCGTCATTCTTTCATCCTTCCCTAATGGACATCATTTAATCATTCTCTTATAATACACAGTATAGTATACATAAATATATAAAGAAACATTTATTCTATTCTTGATTCATTGTCTTAGGATATATTTAATGTCATAAGAGTAGTCAAAATATTTATATATTATATAAAATGTGTCAAGAGAGCTATTATTGATGGCCCATCAAAAGTACTTTCAATCATAGGGGATTTCCATCAGTGGTCATCAATATTTATTTGTATATACAAAATACATATTTGTACACTCCTAATGGACACACACAAAAAAAAAAGAGTAACTCAAATACAAATATTGTGGTTACCCCTTGATGCTGTTTCATATTATAAGTTTTTCGTTTTTAATTATGGGAATGATTTGTTAAAAAGTATTATTCTTCTTTTTGTTAATTTCAATAGCAACAATAGTTTCAACCCTTGCATCTGGTACGTACAGTTCTACATAAATACTTACTGTAACTGAATAGAGAAAATCTCATGCTGTTTCAAAAAAATATATATTATTATTTATTAGGCTGAGTTCCTGTAGTAATAATAATTATCATCATGGACACGGTTACGTACTTTTGTGTGTGTGTACTCGTATATATGTACGTAGGGTGTCACATTTTGAAATATCATCATCATATGGTTGAACGTACACCGCTGTCTGGAAAGGACTCCTTGGGTGCCTCTCATATCGTTCATATGGAGTGTGGTAGAGGGTTGGAAGGAAAGAAAATAACAACAAAACACGTTGGTCCTTTGTACACATCATATATTGTACATTTAATATGTCAGAGGTGTTTGAATTTCTTTAGAGGTGAAGGGAGATAGGGAAAAGTAAGATTATATTTTCTTTGGCCTCCCTGGTACCGACACCTCAATGTATAGAAATATAAATGTGCGTCATTGTGGAAAAGGTAATGATATAACATATTTAGGTAGGTTCTGTTAAATGCAAATATTCATAAATATTTTGAGTTACTTCAATATTTCGATATCAGGAACAGGCGTGCTGATTTTCCTGTAAACGAGGCTTGAGACAAAGACACATTTTGAGTTTTTCTCGCGATTGTGTGACTAAGATTAGATCAAAATGTTTCTTTATATCGAAACGGCTCTTTTTTCAATTAAACCCTTACTAACCAATTTTTTAAGATTATACAATATATATTTACTATATATATATAGTAAACAGTAGAAAAGAGTGTTCTTATGCATCAACTAGATTACAATTAATAATCTATTGCTCATTTGGTTTTACTAGAAAGCTTCGAATTCAGGCATAGTCAAGACAGTTCCAGTTTTACCATGGTCAAGACTTGTGACAAAGAACAAAATGCGGGAGCTTTCAGGACTGTGACGATGATTTTTCTTCAAGGAGTTGGCTAACTCAGTATTTTTTAATATCCAAATGTTATTTTTTTTCTCAAAACTTCGAATAATTTTTTTAGGTTTTAATACAAAAGACTCATTCAAAAGAGTCTTGCAATGGAGGAGATGGGGTTTATTTCAGTGGTGATATCAAAAGTGGCCTCTTCGCCCTCACAAGGTTCTATCCACCCAATTTTTGATAGTTCTCTGAACAGTTTGGAGTGAAACCCCGAGATATCTTACATGGGCCTCAAGGTCTTGAGAGGATTGACACTGGCTATCTTTTATTTAACTCCTCTGGGTCCTGTTTGGATTTATTGACAAAGCCCTTCTTCCTCTCCAACGTTTTGGACTTACTGACGGCGTAGACGGTGGTTCTGGAGACGACAAACTGCTTGGAGTGCACGAATGGAAATTCGTCATTAATTTGTTTTGTAACTAATTGTTTATGTTTAAATATATGGAAATATTAATTAATTTTAATCACTCAACTTTCATAAATTATTGAATTAACAAGTGTTCGGATTTCAAAGGGCCGCCCAGTATATATCACAAAAAAAATGATGCCAATGAGTAATTTGAATTTTTTGACTCAAATTTAAATTCCTCGAACTATTTCAAATTTGAGATGTAGTCAGACTTTGATTGGATAGATGGCCTCCTTCTAGAAATTTTATAGCACAAAAAGTCGTCATTGCTCTCTCCACTTCCAAAAACAATTCACAGAGCATATGTATATGTACTTCACAATTAATTAGCTCCGTAGTTAGATTGTTATGTCAAGAGGTTAGGTGAGAGAGAGAAATAAAGAGATGGAAAATACATTTCTGATTAATGAAGATTCGTTTTATATACAATATACATAGAATCTGACAGCTTTTTTTATATATATTTATATTTACAATTTTTTTACATTTTTTCAGCTATACAAATATATATATTTACTTACGTATATAAATATATGTATTCTACATAATATGTTGAGGAGGAAAAAAGAAGACATGGTTCAAAATGAAATTATGATGAGTAAATTTTATATAATATGTACTTATTTACATATTAAGAAAACACATACATACACAAAAAAAAAAAACCTATCAGAGAGAGAGAAATATAAAGAAATGATAAATATAATAAAAAATAAATAAAAAATTTTTTTTTGTTTTTTTTTATCGTTTTTCATTCCATTCTCTGGGGGGAAGGAAAAAACTTATCTAAAATTATGCATCTAAGACAGAAAAAAGGGATCGATAACCCAAATTCAACTCTCCTTCTCTCACTTACTTACTTTTCCTCCCCATTCTTATCGTAATATCAGATTATTTAGTAGGGTGTAAATTTTATCATTTTTGATTATGTGAGAAAAAATAAAGACAAGTATATGCGGAAAATAGCATCTCTACACACAATGATGATAATACAAACTAGGGGGAAAAAGTCAATTTTAATTTTGCTTTTCATAACTGCTACATATATATTAAGTTGGTGAAAAAGTAATTTTGTATTTTTATATTTATTTCAATTCTGTATAAGAAGTGTTAAAATCATCCGATTGTAACCAAGTATGCCCCGTTCTGTTTTATAACTTGTTGCCAACGAGAATCCAACTTCAACGTGCCCCTCTCGTAGAAGCCCTGATCCTTATTGACGAAAAACTTAGATACATCATTTTCAAAGGCCTCTGTAGAGGGAGAATTTATGCATCCAAAGGACTAAGTCACAAACAGGATCAGATTGTTGTTACTTGGTGCCAGGTCTGGACTGTAGGGTGGATAGATAAGAACTTGCCATCCGAGCTCTCAGAGCTTCTGGCAGGTCATCCAAGGATGTGAGCGGTCTAGCATTGTATTTATGATGTCTTGTTCTCTCTTTCTCACAATTACTGGCCACTTCTGTTCGATTGCCAGCTTCAAACGGTTGAGTTGTTCACAGTGGTAAAATTTAGCAAAAAAAATCGCTCGAACCACTCTTTATGCTATACGAACCTAAACAGTATCGCTCCCTTATACATCGAAAATTTTCTTGGTCGCCCTCGACGCGTTTTTCCCTTTCAGGTAGTAAAATTTGAAATATAGTGAATTACTTCCTTTGAGACTTTCTCTTTGACGCGTAATAATTCACGACAGAAGCAGTCAAACACATTACTGTCAAAAAAGCGTTTGTAGTATACACTTACACCTTTACAATTCCTTGTTGTATGATTTGATGTAACCGATAATGAACAATAAGAGGCAGGAAATACGAAATTACTTTTTCCTAAAGATATTTTATAATACAATTTCGTAAGCTGTAACATCTTGATGTACGAGTGCCTCAACATGCAAGGGTGTTTTTGTTTGTTTTTTAAATATGAGCTAGTTGAGATACAGCAACGGAACGCAATACCCACTTCATTTTTTTTAAGTTATTTCCTGTGTCATAAATGGCTTGGACTTACGGATTTCGTCTAGGCGCAAATTAAATTCATATGTTATGGTATTACTCAATATGAACCATTTGAGTATGAGTTTTTTATTTTATTTCCTTCTTTCTAGGTCTTCCTTGAATCCAGGGGAGTGATAAATTAAGACAATGGTGTATTTTTTTATTTGATCCCAAAACTTTAGATCCTGACAAATAAAATACCTAATTGATGGGCTAAAGGTCAACGGACTAGTATTTTACATTATATGATTAAATCTACATCAATTTAATTGATTGTCTAAATTTTTTATTTAAAATCTTTCCTCATTATAAACTATCCAACTGTCAGAGCTCAGTACCTTATCTATTTGCTCCAGTCCAGTCTTAGCACTTATCCTTAAGACCGTCAGTCCTTTGGGCTATTAGTACTGGAACTGATTAAAAAAGAAAAGAAAGTTAAGTGATTTCGTCAAGGATTTAACTGTTTCAGTTTTAAAACTGATATGTAGGACTTTACTGGACCGTACTGAGACTGAACTGATCGGGACTGCACTCTTCAGTCCAAAATAAGGACGGACACAACAATACATATATTAGAACTCCTATCCAATTAAATTAAGCCAAAGATAATCAATTATATGATATTTGATGAAATGCATACTTTAATAATAATAAAAATTTATACAGCCTCAGTGTATTAATAATCCAAATTAAGTAGTAAAAAATTAGAATTGTGTGAATAAATAAAGACAAATTAATAAAAATGCAAAGAAAAAAATCATTTTTTTCCATCTTAAACGAGGTCTTCATTTACTCATACGCACACAAAAAGATATGTACCGATGTGTAAAAAGAAAATTTGTCCTTAGAATAAAACATATATATACATTATAGTATAAAATGTATCTTAAAAAATCATTACAACATGAAGGAACCATTTGTCACACTTATGGGATCCTATATTGGTTACTGTACCATAGTGCAGGCTTTGTTCCAAAATTAGGATCAACATATTTCTACAAACCCCTATTTTGGTTCAGAAAAAAGGTTTCATGGTGGAAAAATATTTTTGTTACCATGCATGAAAGAAAACCTTTCAACACTCAAGCGTGAGTTTGAAGATTTTAGTCCATCGTTACTCTCATTTATGTAGAATATGACGACCTTGGCTTATTTTATAATTCAATATTCCCTCAATATTACATTCATCATCTCTTTAATAATTTATATATTATGATTAATTATAATTTCACTCACACATATTCACATCTTTTTAATTCTGAGTCTCCTTGCGTAGGGGCCTACATGCTAATATACCATAATCACCTTAATCTTAAATATTCACAAAATAGTTTATTACTAGAGAGTTTCAACTTTCCAAGGAAGAACGAATTAGGATATTGATAATGACAATAACATACTGCGGAGAAAAAAGTGTTCTCACTTATGGACAGACCATATAGACGAGAGAATTTGAATTATTTTTTTAAAAAGGGGAAAATAATATTTCATTTTTTAAAGGCCCTGTTTTTCAACATACTAGAACCATCATAGGTAGTCATTTTGAACCAAAATTACCTCCATCTTTCAAACAACGACTTTTTCTAATCTGTATTATTATCAAACGATAATTTAATCTCATTCATCACTATTTCCTATTATTTTAAAAGGGTTAGCAAGTAATTAATCATTTTAAGAGTAGCCCAAAATCAATTTAAATATGTGGAACACTCAATTTACATTTTACCTGATGAGTGTAAGATAATAACTGTAAATATTTTTCAAATTTTTGTGCAAATTTGCTGAAAATGTGTTTAAATATACGTAAAAACATTTTTAGGAAAGATAATGTACCAGCATTAATGTATTTTTGTAGATATTTAATTAAGTTATTGAATCTTCCGTTTTTAAAATGGTCAAAATAATCAGATTGGCTCTTCTAATGTTAAAAAAGAATATTTTTAAAATTATTTTAGATTTTCTTAGAGAATAAAGTACATTTCTTTATTCCAGCTACACCTCTTTATTTCGCCCCGTCTCCCTTTAAATTAAACGCAGAATTTTATCACTTGATTACATTATGGTTTTACTTCTTTTTATTTTATTTGTGTGACTATTTTACTCTCTTTTCCCAAGACATTCTTTGAATGTATCAAAAGCGCTCTAAATAGTTATCAACGACTCTCTTCACTAATTTATATGATTTCTGTAATTTCCATGTCATATTAATTTTTTAATAATAATTATAGTACTTAATGAACATAGATTTTTAAATAGAATTTTCAGCATATTATTAAAACATATGGTCAAATAGGGCGTTACTTTTAGTCATGGGTGAAAGGGAGGGAGAATTGAGCCTTGCATTAGTCATATTTGACCATTTATTTATATTTTGTCTGTTCATGTATAATTAAATCATATGCAAAAAGAAGTTTTAAAAAAAAATAATATATACCCATGTACAATATTTATCACTCCACCCAAAGTGATGTTAGATGCAATAATACATATGAATAACATAAAATTTCGTGATGTAATGGTTTGTTTGTTTTATTATGAAAAAAATAGTATATATTTATTTTAACAGAAAAATAAATAGATATTGAGAAATTTATATAGTATAAAAATAAATACATATGATTCAATATTATTTTTTTCATTGTTCGTCAAAGGCTGCTTAATGAATATAGTTTCACAATACACAAATCATTAGTAGTTTCTTATAAATATATATGTATTATTAATCAACTATTTGTTCTTTTATAAATATATTGTGAAAATAAAGAAAAGGTGGGGGGAGTCGAAGGATATTTATTTGGTACGTACGAAGAGATTTTAATCAGTCTTTTTCTCTCTTTATTTTGAACGTTCATTAAGATTAATTCATTTTTAATTATCATTTTCTTCCTTCTTTTATCCTCAACATATATATATACCTATATAACAACAAGGCTTGATGGCGCAAAGGAGCATTTTTCATGGTTAGTAAGCATATTTATTATCCTCTGTCTCTTCCTACCTTCGAATATCCATCCTATAGAATATTAACAATATTGATTCTCAAAGATTTAATTTATAAATGGTATTATGGTATACCTTCATAGTTATATTATAATTTATTTTTCATTTATGTCTTCCTATTTAAAAAATAAATAAAAGATCGTGAATAAGCCTTAATGGAGCAAGGAACGGAGAAGAAGAAAACGAAAGAGTGTAATTAACTCGGAAAATGAAAATCATGACATAAATAAATCTCTAGGGGTCATTAAGTAATTAACCAATAGATTATAATGATTTCACATATGTGGAATAGATAATGTGATGTTATTTTTTTGTGTGGATGTCTATGAGCGCTCATTGGATTCAGTACTTAAGGCAGCAGCTAAAAGGATGAATTTAATTGTATCTGAAAGTAGCTTTTTACTTTAGATCTGATCAAAGGAAAGAAGAAACAAACATATTTATCAATGTTAAAAAATTATCACTTTGACTACTGAAAATTAAATATTTGTTTACTCGCACTATGAACATCTTTGACTTGAGTTATTGTTAGAGATGGGATTTTTGCAGATACTATTACTGTCTATTCTACTCACACACTACAAATATTCGGTGGAAAAATGGTTTGCTAAATTTAAGCGTGAAAAAATGAGTGTCAAAGATGATGTACGCAGCTACCGACGAAAACACAAAGATGTTATACTTCAAATTGCTTCCCAATCTAGCGTATTCTCCAATTTTGCCCCCCCCCCATGTGGCTTCTTCCTATTTGTTAACCTCAAAAAATGCTCACTGGGAAAAAAAATTAGAGGTAACCACCAAAACTGAGGCCTGTTTTGAGAATAAAGAGAAATCGTTAAGTAAAAATGTCATCAAAAAAATAAATGAACGCTTTAATCGTTTTATCGCCTTCACAAATAACTAAATCGAGTATTGCACAAAAAAAACTATCTTCACTTTTTTAGCCAATAAACTGTTCAGCCAACCTGTAATATCCCATCTTAATTCATTTTTTGATTGAGAGTGTATATGAATGATTCAATGTAAGGTACATGTTTTTTTATTTCATTATTATTTCAAGGGCATGTCACGTCTTTCCTTAAGGTATCTTTAATGACATATAAGTACTAATGATTATCCACTCCAATAAAAATACTTTTGGCTTATAAAAGAGTCCAGTTGGACTTTTTAGATTTTTCTTCAAACAGTAATCGAGTCTGATCAGACATATACTTTTTTTACATAGCAGGTTTATGCAGTCAATATATTAGATTATAGCATGATCTAGTAAATAATACGTAGGGCATATTTAGTAAATCTGTTTGTGTAGAAAGTGTGATTGATCCCTTTCGATTTTTGGGTCTAATCTAAAATAATGTTGTAGATACAATAATATTTAGAATTACGAGTGTTTTGAAGTAGAAGTCCCAGTTTCTAATTTTAATTATCCCAGGGGATGTATTCAGCTAAAAGATTGACAGAATGTTCAAAATAAGAAAAAAAAGCTCAAATAATCCCACCCTGATCACTGCTGCATGTATGCTTTAAATGATTGCAGGATCATACCAGTTAACTTATATTAAACATTCTGCTTGATCATAATAAGCACGGTATTAAAATTATTATTTTAAGAGGAAATCAATATTTTTGATTGGAGAGCATTATGTATGAATTATAGTTTGCCACGGAGTTTTCTTGTAATCAATGTATGGTATTTTTGTATTGCCCAGGATTATTTCCTTTGTAGGTATGAGGCATTTTCTTATTCTTGTATTTCTTTGAAATATTAATATGATTATGATGTATGTACGAATAAAGATTTATCATGCCACTCAACGAAATGAGAATTATAATCACCTCTTAAACAAATGACTTTTGTTTATTTCTGGGAGTACCTTTGTGAATATACACTACATACTTATATTAACCATACATATGTATGTATATAAATACCTGTAGCTATGTATTGTATATGTAATTATCATAAAGATGAGGAAATATTATGAACATACATATGCAGGTTCAACCGTTCACACTCAAGAGCAAATTAGAATAATTCTCCACATAATTCACAGCCATTTTTACATGACGTCAGAAACAAAACTCTTTCTTGGTACTATGCATAAATATGTGTAGATAAATACGCATAATTATCATATCCTTTTATTATGATTACTATTAGAAACTCATTTAAATTTGGAAGTAAGAAGAAGTAGATTTATTTGAGTTGCTTTGGGGTAGCCTTGAATGATTGAAATATTTTTTCGCTTTCTTTTTAGATCTATTGTCTTGATTTTTTAACATATACATAGTATTAATCGTGAGAAATTGATATGAAGATGTGACGGGAGGGGAGGACGACGAAAAGGCAGAGGGGGGCAGTCTTAATTAATGAGGAAGGAAGAAGCTGCCACCCCTTTGTGAATCAAACAATATTATATAATTTTTTTATTCACTAATGAGCGAGCAGTTGGTGAATATGTGAGATGATTTTTATTTAAAATGTCGCCTACCCTGAGAAAATGTTTGGATCCGTTTGGAGGGAATGAATTGACGTCTCTTAGTACCATGACGTCATAAAGAACTCATCATGAATTAACAGCAATCATATTGGGTCAGAATGGACTTTATAGCTAGATGACAAAACATCATAGGGAGGAGGGTAAAAACGATCCTTAACAGTCCCTAAACAGCACATTTTTTCCGCGCCGCCTGCTCGGCCTTTTCATCTCGGTCGTAGTGATACTGAACAATGTATCGAATTTTCTCTTTTTTTTACTTCCATTTTGGAAAGTTGTAACAAAAAAACTGACATCACTAAAAACAAAACTGTCAATAAACTTTTTTTCAGTGTAAGCTTAACCTTTAAACGTATCTTTAGTTGTTTTTATGCAATGTATCAATCATGAGATATAACTTATAAAGACATCTAGTGAAAAACAATCATAATTTTTTACTTAACCTAATATATATATTACGTCAGAAGAGCATGATCGTCAAGACCTGATAAAAAAACTAACTAATTGACAAAATAGTCAATTGATAGTCCATTAGCTAAAATAAGGTTGCCATATTATGATTTACAAAAAAGTGGGTGTGTTCCGATCAATGTCGGTTTGAGAAGGGGGGTGCTTATATTTTAAATTAGTACATTGTAGTTTGTTAATTTTTTTTAAATATTTAGAACTAAATCATCCATAACTTTTTATTTTAAGTTTATAGTTTTTCCTACAGACAACTGGACATTTCATATAATTTATAACAACCTCCTAGATGCCCGAACAATAAGTAAAAAGATAACATATTCGGGTAAATTCAAAGTTACAATTTATAATTGAATAATAACGATCGTTTTTGACGAACTGAGTTGAAATGTTGGTTTTTTCACTCTGTAATGTCAAAAAACTAGTAATAGCATAATAATGAAGTGACTAGAATTGACTTTATAGCCAAATAATTGTCGCACGTAACATTGATTCTCAATTAAAATGTATTGGGAAAAGTCTTTTTATCCTTTAAAAGAACCCTGATTTGTATATTTAAAAATTATCGTTATTAAAATAACAAAATTAAAAAATTCCCTTCTTAAGTAGAACTTTTTAAGTTTAATCTGAGATTAATATAACTCAAGAGTATGAAAGCAAAGCTATATATATGGATTTTAACCTGCTATATTTTATATGAAATTCAAAGTGACAACCCATTTTGATAATTACATACTAATTGCTGTTCTACATATTTACTACAAACAAGAAATGACCATTTGCATATTTAAATTTATGCAAATGGTTTTCTAGGCTAACATGTACGCAATAAATATGTATGTCTGTATCAAATATTTAAACGAAGTACGTATAATTAAAGATAAGTAGGCGAAAAAGTTAAATTTGTAGCTATGTTGAAATTTGATACTTGTCAGTTAACCTAAAAAGGATAAATTACGAATAAGATCTTGTTTATGTACATGGCTCAATACGCAATATTACTAAATTAGTAGATTCAGAGTATGTATGTCCTGTCCTATATTTGAAGGACGCGTTCGAATCAAAAGTAAAAGCCAGTACCATAGAATAACTTTTCCTTACTGACCTCATCGTCTATATTTATTGGAATTATAAATATGCTTAAAAAAATAATAATGGCTTTAAAAGATAACTATAATATTAGTGAAAAAGATGCCATATAGAGATAGTTTTAATATTGGAACATTTTCTTGTAAAAAATAACAAGGACTTTAAAATTTGGGTCGTGAGACTGGACTAATTTTAAGTTCAGCATCAAGGACTGATACAAAAAAGCTCTAAATTAAATTTATTATTAATAAATTATTTATTAATTTATATACATATTTATTAAATAAAATGGACAAATTTCCAGAAAATATTGAATAATCTTAATCAAATGGTCAAAAAGCCTTGATTTCATATTTTATGGTCAAACCTAAGTCAGCTGTATCAGATGATTTCATTACTCGAAATGTAATTATTTTGAGTAATATGGGAGTGAGGAAGGGATTCACCCAAACAACTACCAACCAACGTTTCCTTCATTAAATAATAAGAAACAAACGTTGCAGGAAGGAGAATGACTCACCCAGGGTTGCAAAGAGATGAAGAGAAGAAAAAAATCATTAATTGACGGAAACAATCATAAATAAAATTTCGTAATAGAAGCATTCAATGTCATTAAGTTGGTGGAGTCTTCTGAGAGAGGGGACTTCCTAGTTTTTTTCTCTCTCTCTCCTCATTAATTGAGTATTTAATATCATTATAATATGAGCATCATTGATTTCTTCCCCTCTAAATTGAATGCAATGAACATTTGAATAGCTAGTGTAGAGAGATGGTTATTGTTGTTGGGTTTTTTTTATTATATTTTCTTCTTAATTAATAGATTGAAGTGCCCTACTAGATCCATATCTCTCTTTCAATGACGTATATAAATTTTATTGTAAAATATCTACATACTTACAAGGTAAAAAAATAACTATAAAAGAATCTGCAAAAATATGGTTTTATGTATGTATATAATAGTATATTCTGACAAAACATCTGTTCAAAAATTTGAGATGTCCATAATTTATGCTGAATGCGTTTTATACTCCCAATGGGTGCCTCCTCAAAAAAATAAACCAAAACAATCTACCCACGTTGATTTTTTCCTGACAAATTATGTCAAATGATCAAATAATAATGAATATCAATAACCATCACTCACTTGTAAATACATGGTTCGGATATTTTTTTTTCTAAGGCTCGGCATCCATCATTTATGCATATATATTTACATATTAAATAACATAAAATAAAAATGGTGAAAGTTAGTATAAAAAACAGATGATAAAATATTAGTGTCATTGAAAATTCGGGTATAAAATCCATTTTCTACTCTCATCATATTTTATGAGATACAATTATGTTCTCAATATGTTCAAAGGAATCACAAAAGAAATGAAAAGAAAAATTCAAATACTCTCTTCTTTTTCTTTTTTTGCTATAGAAATAATAGCAAATAATTGTACACAGTAACGGCAGATATTGGTGTGGGGTTGCAATGTTTTATTATATATTGTATATAAAAACCATTTTCCCCCATGGAATTCTATATTTCTCTTAAATTCACCCCTTAACCCTTTATTATTGTAACAGTACACGTTTCTCTTGTCCGTTTATAAATATGGGTTATATTGTTATGTAGGTGCACATATGGTAAAGCCTATGGATATGACTATATCTATTGATCAATACAGTAAAGTTCGATTCATTTTTTTATGGCATGATAACTACTTTATTACATATATTTATAGTTAGGATATATAAATGGTATTTGATGTAAATATATATTTATCATAAAAGAAGAACAGTAACATGGAAAAGAACTTATGAAAATGTTGAATGGAAAGATGACTTTTTAAAGATGTACCCTTAAAAGAAGACTGCCTTATTTTTTTTTTTTTTTTTTTTTTACATAATATCAACTCCCATGAGAACATTATTCGCTCTGAACATCATCAATTTAAAGAGAACAAGAGCGACTCGCTTTATAACCTCATATACATGTTATAAAGAAAATTCAAAAAGTTGATCATGTTCTATAACACAACTGTTTATGTTTCCCAGGGTTTTTTCTTTATTCTTCTTATTGGTGTATATTCAATCCCAAGACCCCCCTCCACTCCTTCAATACATACATCTATGTGTACATGTGTGTACATTCAGTTATCATTCTGCTGCTAAACATATCTATGTGTGTAACGGAAATGATTTTCTTTCCATAGCGACGCAGCGTAAAAATAAACAAACCTTTTGTTGAGACACTCAAAAATAATGTTTCTACTAAAAATTGTTTCTGCAGGTCATATTTTGTCTCATAATAATTAACTATCAATGTGAGATAAAAAAATCTTTCAATCACAATTTGATCAGAAGGAGCAATTCAAATTTCAACTGTAGAATGTATCTATTTTGGAGTTTAGGTCATAGCAACTATTTATAGACTATTGGATATTTGATAACTCATTCTCTCTTAAACAACAGTCAGGTATTCAACTATCATACGAACTGATAGCCCCTCAACCAGTGCTGTGTTTGTCCTTATTTATTCGGTATATTCCATTTCAGTCTTAGGATCAGTCCCATCAGCCCTTGAGACTGGTCCTTAAAAAGTGTTTGTTTTTAGGACCCCACTGATAAAAAAAAATGAATGATGTCATTAAATGACCCAATTTAATAAGTTTTAGGGTTGATATGCAGGATTGAATTGAACCCAACTGGATAGTACTGCAGAATTCAATCCTAAACAAGAAACGATACAACACTACACTCAACTATCAACAATGTTTTAAAGTTTCTGCAAGTGTCGCAGGACATATTTATGAATGTGTTCATGACTTTTTCAATAAATAAACGTTATTGAATGATGTTCAAAATAAAAAGCAACTCTTGATCCCAAGAAAGAGTTACCGGAAAATTGACAACAAGAGATAAATAAATGGAATCTTTTTTAAACCTCTGTCTCACATTCGAAATGATGCACTCTGGCATTGCATTATATATATTGCTCGAAATTAAACATAAATAATTATAAAGCCAGGAGCACAGTAGGAGTATATTTACCATGTACTAAGTGAAGTTAAATTATAGTTATTTGACGAAGCCCAAGACTATCCAGCATCATATGGAACGACACAATTATAAATTACTCCATTTTTCTGTTGAAAGCAGGCGTAATTCTGAGGTAGTTGGAGGTATGTTTTTCAAAAAAGCTTGTGTAGTCTACTATTTTCTGGTAAATGGGCCTCTAGTTATGGGGTTAACAATTGCTAACGATACTTTGTCAAATGAGTAAAGTAAAATAGTATTTCAGTACTAAAATTTTCAATTTATAACATTTGTCTACAAAAAAATATATATGTTTATATCATTGATAATTTTACAATGACGTCAGATTTGAAGAGGACTGTAAATAATTACATTACATAACTAGCGATTGATTCAATGACACGCCATAGTCATTAATACTACCAAGATTAAATATAATGAATGAAAGATTAAAAATTAGCACTCTATTATTCACTTGTGGCGTAAATAGGAACATGAATTTGATTACTTAATTCAATTATGCAACAGTATAAATGATTGGTTAAATTAATTTCTATATACCAAGATCAAGAAAAAAAATCATATTTATCTACTCCTTTATTTCATCCGTTTGACTAAATATCGATAGCAACTGCAAAATAGTGTATTTCTACTATTTCCATACTACCAAAAAATTGAATATTTATTAGCTGAAGGAATGGATGTTTCTCTATATATACTTATTTGGGATTTTGTTATTTGTTCGTATCAAGCCTTATATGAGTATTGTAAAAAATACGTAAGAGAGATCTATGACATTTGCAACAATTCTTCTTCTCAAACATGAAAAAAAGTTACAACAACAGAATTTACATTACAACAGTACATTAAAACGAAGAGAGAAAGGCCTAGTAATTTATCTCTAAAAAATAGTGGTTAGTCTAATTTTCTTAATGTCTGAGTTTTTTTAAATTGTTGCAACCGGCTACGGGGGCAGTTATACCCATACAAATTACATTCAACCAAAATTTGTAGAAAAACTACTGATTAATATAATCTATAAATAGATTTAAATAATAGTTGACATATGTTGTGTTAAGTTATGGCTTCAATCCAACTCTGGATAATGGAGTCAAACCCCAAAATTTGCAACTGTTTCCAGTCTTCTTTTAATAGATTCATGGTATAAAATTTGAGCAAAAACTCATGGAAAGAGAAAAGTATCACTACTCTAATACAAAAGTAGATTGGCTACTGTTCCTTTTTCTTAATTCAAGAAAGACTCATAAATTCATCCCGGATTCAGCAATACAAAATTTATTGATAAAATAAATCCTTCACTTATAGAATTCATTGTTATTGTTTTTTTTTTTTAATTTAAAATGCATTTACATGTTATTACTTAAACATTGCATGCTCTACAAAATCTAATTATTAATTACATGAACAAAAACTATACAATTATACGAACTATACCATATATATTAGTTTTGTTTCATGTACCATTACAATACCGTTCTTGTCTGGCAAAAACATTGTATTTTATTTTGATCAATTTTTACATCAGAGTCAAAAAGGTAAGTATAAGAATGCGAATGTATCCTTTATTTTTAATGAGTTGAATGTCAAATTGTAATTATTCTTATATCGGAGAGGTCTAGGGATGGCTCAGGCATGGAAGTCTAGATATATGGAAGTCATTTGGTTTCGTCATTTCATTTCACTTAAGTCATAGATACTTCTTCTTATATAAGCTGTACATACTTAGAATGTGTCCTGCGCCATTTGTATTTAGATGCATTTGTCGTTAGTAATTATTTGGGAATAAATCTATTTAACGATGTCCGTGGTAAGTAATGTATCTTTTATTTAAAATTAAAAACTAAAAAAAACAATTGATGCGAGAAAAAAAGTTATCTACATGTGAAAAAGACTAGTCGTTATTGAAATTTGTAGTTAGACATTTTAAAAATGAAATATATGAGTGTCATATTTTAAAAGAAAAAGTGACTCATTTGGGGAAAGGTAAAAATTGAAACTTTTGCGGATACATTGTTTTACCAGACATGAGTACTAGGGTAGTTAGTTTTACAACTTTTTTCAAATTTCGATTATAGCTAGTACGGAACAGGTGTGATATGGTATAAAAATAACCTATACAAAATTGCATTGTCTTTAGATCGCACAATTTGATCAAATTATTAAGAAAAATAAAAACTCTTTACTTAAAAGACTAAGATGACATTTTAGTTCACTTACATAAGATAATTTTGGTGAACATTTTTTAAGTTAAAAGAAGTGGGTTTTTTTTATGCTCCTATAGAACAAAAAACGAAAAAAAAATTTAGTAAAATTTGATAATCCGATTACAGCACGAAGCATAATTTTACATTTGATGACCAAAATATCAAAATTTTCTTGTGTTATGCTAACTTTTAACAACATGGGGTAGCTATGGAAAAAAAATTATATATATTTTTTTTATAGGTTATAATAATGTTTATCACAATACATTGAGTCAAAAAAGTGATTGAGGCGTTATTTTAATATTTATTGAATAAATAAGGAACTTTTTTGTCATTTCAAACTTAGAAAGAGATGTGCTATCTAAAGATGGCATTGTACGGCAAAAAAAAAATTCTTATGTTATTTTCTTTTTTATCACAATTTTTTTGAGCTAGCCGAAATCGAAATTTGAAAAAAGTTAAAAAAGAACGATCCAAATGGGTAATATAGAAGTACAGGGGTACTGAAGCGTTTAGAAGAGCACTACATATACTCAACCGGTACTTACAACGGCACTACATCATAAAAAAAGTTGACCAGCCGATAATGTAATCCCAAAAATGTCTGAGCTTCCCCTTACTACAAAAAAAACTACCCTTTATAAACCAACCAAGCATAAAAATGGTTTTTATAAAAAAAAAAGTCATCGAATGTATTAAATATAAGCAAACAAAGATACTGTGAACTGATCCTGTAAGTGGATGTGAATTGCTTTTAATGGTATTTTTGTTAAGCGTTATTTCGTTTGAAAAAGTAACTAAATCCCGATGTCTATTTTTGTACCGGGACACTAACATATACACTATACACATACAAATGGATTGTTCGTATATAAATATTACAAGAATATATATTGTACAATGTTACGAAGATTAAATATGATATCCTTGAAATGAAATGTTTACTCAAGTCATGAATCTTTAAAGTAAAATAAAAGTTAATGATATTTCTATTTTTGTTTTTAAGGAAATCCGTGACGTGGATATTGTTATTATTATTATTATACTGTATACATACCCTTACCAGCATTCATAGCGCACATTTTATTTTCTTTAAAAAATATATTTATAACAGAAAAAACATTACCTGTAAATGAGGAAATAATATTATAATTAAAAGTTGTTTAAATAGTTATATGTTTTTACAATTGCTGCAAAGACATTATGCATGTATAAAAAAAATGAAAGCAAAGCTTATTGTAATAGCTTTGCTATATAAATATTTATGTGTTTATTGTCAATAAGCGTCTCACTGCATTTTCACCGTCCCAAGGGGGTATAAATGCAGATATTGCATACTTTCATATGAGGTTTTTTCCTTGCTCCTTCATAGTATTTATACAAAAAATAAAAAAATGGGAAATATAACAAACACACAATAAAAAATACAGATTTAACTTAAATGAGTAAAAATTAAAAGCTTTCCAAATCACAGGGGACATAAATGTAATTTAAGTACATACAAACTCAAATAAGCAACTTTTTCTCAAAGAGAATACTTAGTTATACATATGTGTTCCTATGTACATATAATAATTATAAAGTATGGCTGTAAAAGCATGGACATGGTATGAAAATAAATGATTTTTGTACAGAAGGAAATTCAATACTTTGTTAGAAGCATCAAAAAGAGTTATTCCTAGAATAAATTGTTAAAATCTGCTGTTATTTTTATTCGATATTTATATTCAACATCATATATTTAAGGGATTTGAATTAATGTTGTTTTAAAAGGATAAATAAATAAATGGTGAGCTGTAACAGAGAAGCAAAATATGATTCTTATTCTTATTGTTAGTTCTATTATTATTATTATTTTGAACCATCAACCAAACAATGGTTGAAAGAGTATTACATACTCCATTGTTCCCTTCTCTTTTTATTCATATCCATAGTTGGTTGTTATATATATGAAACAGGGTATAGACGTCGTTCAAATCATCATACATATATGAAAACTGTACAGAGCAACTCTCGTAAATAGATTAAAATCATAGTTGATCACCCCCTCCTTAAAAAAGGGAGGGGGGGCTTACAAAAATGAATAATTATATATAAGGACATTGATTCCAACTACTCTTTGCCCTTCGTTTGATGTCGTCAAAACGAGTACAAAGGGCCCAGTATATAAATGATTTTTTTATTTCATTATTAATTAATTAAAGGGTTGTTTTATATACCTATAGGTATGTGTATATTCGGCTTTGATCCATATATGGCTTTAAAGTATGTATGTAATATAATTTTACTCTTTGTGTCGTTCATATCAGATGTTAAAAGCTTGTTTTTAAATGAATGTATTTTAATGTAATAAGTGACTCAACAAAACATTCTCTGCTGGAGTTTTTCTTTCAATCAGTGATTGATTGACATATTATTTATTTATGGAACCTTAGTTAATAAACTCTCCACAATATATGAGTGAGGCCAATGATAAATTATCAAAAGTATAGGAATTCGTGTTGCAACTCATTATAGAATTGATAGATTGATCCTTGACCCTAAATTTCTTTTTGACCTTAGTAACTTGACTGATCCTTAGATCAGTCTAACAAATAAAAAGGATAATTGTACGAACTGTTGACGGCGTCAAATGTGATTTCACATTAGAGAAAACCGCATAGAAGGATTTATATGAAGTTTTAAATAAATCATTTGGGTTTGAAATCGAGTCGGGCTATTTAAAATAAACAAAGATATACACATTTTGTTTCTAGTCTGAGGCTAATTAAATAACGGCAAGCAGTTTGTAAAGGATTAAACATTGGTCCATTGACAGCAATATTAGTATAAATAAAGGGAGGGGGGTCAAATTGTCGCCAAAATATTTCTCTACAAAAAACAACACAAAATATCCATTTTTTAACTTTTTTATTGAAAATCAAAACAATGACAAGCATATAGGTATAGAGTAGCCATTCATTCGATATAATCACCGTTGGCATCAATAACGGCCTCAATACGACCTCTGAACCGGCTGCAGGCTCTTCTGACCATCTCATTGTCCATATTGCCGAATACCTCCTTGATGGAGTCCATCAGGCTGGCCTTGGTGCTATGGGGATGTCTGTTGGTATGTCTCTCGACATAGCCCCAGACAAAATAGTCCAAAGAATTAAGTTTGGGAGAGTTAGGAGGCCACAAATCCTTGGTTACGACGTCATAACAGTTCTCGGTTAACCACTGCATGGAAATTTTGGACACATGGCAGGGTGTTGAGTCCTGTTGGCACACCCAATGCCTGTCTCCGGCCTTCATTTACCTGGTAGGGTCATCCTCGACCATCTTTTTCACCTTGTCAACAAAGTTGGTGTCCCTGACCTTCCTGTCGGCGCCCTCCTCCTTGGGGGCCCTCTTTATGGTGGCATCAACATCCCAGGTGTCCTCTAGCTTCTTACGGATACGATGAACAGTCCGTAAATTCACTCCTAAGGTTGAAGCAATCGTTGAATTGGAGGTTTCACCCCCATTATTAACCAATGCCATGACTACGGCGGACCTCGAAAGCTCCTCGCTCCACTAATAGCTCTTCATCTCCTCATATGATGACGGCATGATGCTAACTGAGCTATGTATCGTCAGCTGACGATAATAGCTTTCCTATTTGGTAACCGGTTTTTTATTTGATAATGTCGTCTTCAAGTTATCAAGGTTTAAAGTAGGCGACAATCTGATCCCCGCTCCCTGTATGTATCTAGAAGGAATCATGAACGACCAAACTGGAAAATAAATTTAACAAAGTCTGAGTCCACTCTGTATCATTTTTAAATCGATACTTTTATAGAATCTTGATGTATCTTTTGAAATTTCCTTTTGAAAAAAATAAGTAACTTTTAAAATTAACACAATTTTAGTCAATAAAATAACTATAGATTTATTCATTTTTTGAAAAGTCTTAAATCTTGATTTTTTGTAGATCAGGCTGTTTTAGAAGGTAAATTTGTTAAAATAAGTAAACATTATATATTGAAAATTCCCGTTTACACTATTTACACATCAATGCGTAAACAGAATAGTCAGATTTTTCCACGCAAGAAGACTTTTTCAAAAAGAATCGTTTTAGGTGGAACAGAATATCGACTCCTTGTCAATATTATCCCAAAATGGAAAAATATGTTGAGCGCTCCTGTATAATTGTTATTCCACATCTCATCTTAATAATTTCCCTATGCCAATCAAAAAAAAGTCAACAATTATGGATATCCTATAAAGACTTTGGGCCACTTAATTCCCATATAGAGATTAAATAAAAATAATTTTTTTTCCATACATTTTTATGATTTTATAATTAATTGTACTTAGTATATCTAGTGAATATTTCGATAACAAAACCTAGGGCCACTTGTAATACTTATATATAGTGTCAGATTCGAGTATTATTGGAATTAAATAACTTGAATTTACTAAAGCCAACATTTTTTGTTATAAATTTATTGAACTCGCACCAAAATATTTATTGGAAAAATTTGGCTTTACTTGAACTCAAATTATAATTGAAACAAATCAAAACATTCGATAGAAATTTTTTTTAGTATCACTAAAAAGGGCACCCTAAAAATACTCTAGACATTTATTTCTTGTTAACAGAAGAGTTCATAAATATAAAAGGGAAAACAATAATTAGAAAGTTCGAACTCAGAAATCGATATATTGTCCTAACGTAAGCTTAACTCAAAATGAACTGAAAAACTCACCCAAATACGAAAATTTTGACTCAAATACGACACTAAATATTTATATCAATACCCATTACTCAGCTTGTCTTAGAATTGCTGTTAAACAATATTTAACATATAAGGGTTTTTTATTTATTTATAAACTAACTTTAAATGCAAATAAAAAAAAACCTATATTCAATCTGTTCTTTGTTTTAAAAATAAAAAGATGAGGAACGAGTCAAAAAGATGAAAAAAAAAAGTTTCTTTTCTTCATTTCTCATAATATGAATATTAATTTACATATTATTTTATTAATAATACTTATAATAATCTCTCCGCTGTTTTATCAAATATAATCTAAAGTTTGAAATTTAACTTTTCATATACATAGGTATGGCTGCATGAATATTGTACTGTTTGTTTACTCATTTATTTATTTTTTCATTTCAATCAAACCAGTACTTTTTCTTCTCTTCATCAAAATACTTCAAAATAAATTTCATCATTCAAAAAACAAGCTTGAAAAAAATAAAGAAAATCACGGGTAAATAAAAATAAAAGTTTATTTGTTTTTAAATTTTTTTTTCTCCATTTTTTTTTTTTTTTTTTTTGCTGTGTTGACTCCACTTGAAAAAAACCTTATGACACACAACTTCTTTTTTTTAGATGACGATGATTATGATTATAGTATTTTCACAATCTTAAATCATAATTGATTTTTGTCAAGTCTCTGGTTTTTATTTTTCTTGTTAGGGAGATGAAAGAAAAGTAATTTGTGAGCTAAAGATCGTTTCCTGTCATGACTTTATGTACTTTTATTTATTTTTTAAACTATATACATATATATCTCTCTCCCAGATTACATCAGAGGCTACAGATCTTCTTTCCCCTCACGCTATTGACAATATCCATCCATTTTTGTAGGATTTTTTGACAAAAATGATGGATTCGTGATGTAACAAAATCACGTTTCTGTTTTTTTGTTTTTAATATTTTTATAACATATATACATAGGTTTGTGCATATTTAAGTGTTGAAAAAGTAAGATGAGTAACTGTTCAAAATCAAATTGCTTTCTTTCACCTTTATCTACCCAAATTGTATGTAATTAGAAGCGTTCACTTATTCAACAGAAAACGCAAGAGGAATTTATTTCTTTTTTCAACAAATATAACTAATCATAAGGGTAACCTCACTCAATAATAGTTTAGATCAGGATTTGTTATATCTTACTAACAAGAAAATATACACGGAACTTTTTGTTAATCTCTCTTTTATTAATTTGTTTCATAACGTTCATTTATAGAAATTGAATTAAATCTTGTTAAAAAGAGAAAATATCCCTCCTATTAAATAGTTCATCTGCAAGAAAGAGTGACGTAACTAGCTAACATGTACCAAATTATTTTAAGCCTTTTAATTCTTGGAGGATAGATTGAGAGATACAATTAAGATTGTATTGTACTCCTGATCATAATGTTGCAGCTATTGGATATTTGATAGATGAATCAACCATAAATTATTCATTAATACAATGAGATTTTTTGACCAGAATATCCCCTTTGAAAAGTTCCTAAAACCAATTCTACATAGCCAAATACGGATATAAGAAAATACATTTATAGTCCACGTTATCTTAGATAATAATTTTAAAATATATAAAATACTTCGCATAGAAGAAACACAAAGAAAAAAATATACATACACTAAACTTTTTCTTCCCTTTTGTGGTATTAAATTCATATAAGTTCATGAGACTAAAAAGTTATCATAACAATGTTTCCTTTTTATAAGTACAAATCGTTCGATAGTCTTTCAAAAAGAGGATCTAATCAAAAACTGTTTGTCTCAAAATAGGGAACTTTAAAATTAATTATTTATAATAGTATCCAAAATCGTGGTTTTTCATTATCATTTTTCTTTAAGAAAAATCCTTCAACTTTTTTTATAAAAAATAGCAGTTTCCTTTATCCAGATTTAACTTTAAATGCTATGTAGAGTTTCATTGTACCAATACAGCAACTTAAGTTATTTGCAAATTTCTGTTGTAATTTTTAATCCAATAGAGGCCATTTGAACAACTTAGGACAAAGCCATTAGATTATCTTTCATCAAAAGGTGATATTGAAAAATTGGATATTTAGCTAAACTTTTCCTTAAATTGAGGTTGAATATATCACACAAAAGTACCACATGCTTAATATTAGAGTAAATAAAAAGTTATTTCAGTGATTAAAACTATTAAATTCAATATGAAAAAAGAAGAAAGGGAAAAACCGGAAAAAAGGATTCTTGGAACATGCTCGAAGACATACATAGAACTAATTTACCAATTTACCTACATACAATATACATATATGTAATAATTAAAGCGTAATTAGAGAGAGAGAGGCAGAAGGTCTAAGACCTTAGTTGCTACAATTATGTATTATAGTACTAATAACGCCAAGATGAACATTCATTCCCTTTTTGGCAATGACTTGAAGGTTACTTATATCATTATCATTATTCAAGGAACATAACCTTTACAAATAGAGTCAACTTTTAATTTGGCTATACCAACAAATATAGGTATAGAGAGGAGAAATTTATGCAATGGATTGAATGAGGGATACTTATTATTTATTTATGATTTCCTTTCATTTCTCAAATGAACCACCATTCAAATTCAAAAGAACTGAAGGATTTCCTACCTGTTTACCTATCCTTCAAAGAGGGAAAACAAACAATAAACAATGAATCTACATAATATGTAAATATAATCTGAATAAATTCATTATGATAATGATTAAAAAAGGGAAAAGAAGAAGAAAGATCAAAGGTCAAAAATAGAGAATTTATTTATTTAGTCAAATACGAAAATATATGTATATATATAAACTTTATTTTTAATTTAAAAGAAGGTGATTTTAAAGGGAAGAAACTACAATTTTGTTGCATTTATCTCAAGGAACAAGAAGCCGGAGATAATACAATTACTTATTTATCAAGCATTATTCCATGTGAGCAAATTGGTTAGGAAAAATATTTACTTAAGCTTCTCAATAGAATATTGCAACGTTTATCATGTCCACAAGCATTTAATATCAAAAATATTTCTCATGCGATTAAAGCGCTCAAGTTGACAGCTGGGTTATACCCAATAAAATTCAACAAATGAACGTCAACTGGTCATAACACATTTTGATTTAGAAGCTATTATTCATGAGAACATAATGTTTGACAAGGCTTAGGTCGTTCAAATCAGCTGTTCATGAGATATAAGAAGTTAAT
Organism: Lepeophtheirus salmonis; assembly: GCF_016086655.4. NCBI lineage: Eukaryota > Metazoa > Arthropoda > Copepoda > Siphonostomatoida > Caligidae > Lepeophtheirus > Lepeophtheirus salmonis. Next base: position 23,354,694 of record NC_052143.2, read on the forward strand.
TATAATCATCATTCGTCTTAAAAAATTTTTATACATTTTAAATAAAATTAATTAACCATTGATTTGTTTACCTCTACCATTTTAAAACCATTGAATGTGAGCCTTTGAAATGTGATATCCGATAATTTGGAAGTGTGCATAAGTCATTAATTAAATAAAAGATAAAAAAATTATCATTATAGGAATTGGTTCAGTGGAAAGGAAAAAAAAACAGAGAGATCATGACGAGAAAAAAAATCAACACCATGTTTTTAAGTGGTAAAGTATTGGAAGAACCTTACTGTGGGTAGAAGAAGCAATCAACCCAAGAATAATACACTCAAAAACCTTTACTATATGGTCACAGAATATGTTTCAGTAAAGGTTGGCGATTTTTCGATATATACCAGCAAGTTGAACAAAACGGACCGTAGATATTTTTTTCTGCTAAGAAGTTGTAGAATCTTCATTCGATTCTACATATGTAACTTAAGTAACCTTGGGATGGTTAGCGTTAACCAACCATATACATCATATGCCCCTCCTATAACTACATAAAAAAATAGAGCATTTGGTTTAATTTAAATATTATAAAAATAGTTTTTTTTACAGGTTTTTTAAAGTGAGAAACATGTTTATAAATCTTCTCCACCTCTTTTTACTTCTATCTTTGAGAGTTTTTATTATACTATTCTTCAAAATCTTCATCAACTTTTAGTTGAAAATAGGTATTTTAATTACCATAAATACTAGGAAAGATCTCAAATAAGGGGTTGTACCTTAAAAATAAAGACATAATAGATAGATATGTTATAATGAAGTAATGCAAAAAAAGTATATATATATATAATAGAGAGAAAAACCAATCAATTGAGAAGGGAAAATGTTCATTTTTCCCCTTGATTTTTATTTTACAAGAGTATGATTCATGGTGAAGATAGTTTTTCTGGATTTTATGAGCAATCTAAAACAGATAGCAAGAGAATGAAAATAATAAAAAAATGATAATAACGAGGCATGGAAACATAAATTACAGTCCAACTCAACCTCACTCCATCCTTATTGCCCTTGAAATATTTAACGATAATACCTTGGATTACGAGCAGTATTTCAGGAAAGTTCTCGTACACCAAAACTGTCTATAAGAATGCTTCAATGGAATAAATATATTTTTCCATTATATATAAATTACACTGTTCAACAACAAAATGATACAAAAACAGTATATGCTAAGTTTAATGATTCCAAATATGACCTTATTTTTTTCTCTCAACGCCTCGTTTCCTTGAGAAAAAAGGACCTATTTTCCACTTTAAACAAAGATAACTAGAGTTAAAAGTATGATGCAGACATTTTAAAAATCTTTGTAAATTTTTTTCACGTTCGGCTTTAAAATATACTAACATAATTTATCCCTATATTCAACACCGAGAGCTTAAAACAGTATCGAACCTTAAAAATAGCCAAATTAAGAAAAAAATTATGTCCTTTTTCTGAAAGCCACGAGGCTATGGGAGAAAAATTAGGCCATATTTGGAATCAGGGATCAAACTGAACTTAGTTGAGAAAAATGATGTTTTTGTGCATGCCAAAAGTCCAATTTTGATGGATAGTGTTATTTGTATATCTATGTAATAACAAAAGGTTGAAAGCTGCATGAATCAGAGTCATCTATATTTAGTCGTTAGCTGGTCTTTATTTAAGACCAAGGAACGCAGTCCAGTCTACTTGTCAGTCCTAAAAAAAAGATTTATTGATCTCTTTTGACGTAATTAAGGGTGGGTTTTTTTATATAATTATTATGTTACATTATTAATAGAATAAATGAAATAATTAAGTAAATATTTTATTGCTCATATTTTATTGTAATATAATAAAAACTTGAATATTTTTTTGCAAGAAATGTGCAATGCTATGCATACCCGAATTTTGTTAGCTGGGCTAGCCTCTTTTATATAGAAAAACAAAAAGTATAAAATTTGTTTTCAATTTTTTTCTTAAGCTTTTTTTTTTTTTTTTTTTTTTTTTTTTTTTTTTGAAAAAACATTTTACAAATAATTGCAACGATGTAAGATTCATCTAGATTGGTTAATAAATGTAATAAAGATTTTCTATCAAATATATATTTTTTAATTAGGATTGTATCGGTTCCGAAACTTTGACGTACGGCACTGTTGTAATTATTAAGAACACGTCCATATCTGGTCCAACAACTATCTCATGGAACAATAATTGGTAAATGACTTAATGATATATATCAGAAAGTGACGCAATCATCAATCTGTCTCTGATATATTCTAAATATAAAGCTACAATGGTTAAAATAATTTATTTCTCCTCCTTTTTTCCTTCTGTTTTGTTTTTTTAAGTCTTCAAATTCTGGTATTTAAAAAAATAAACTTACCAACACTCTTATAAGTGTAATTGAAGCGTGTCAAAAAATATAAAATGTCAAAACACAATTAGGTACCTGTAGAAAAATATTGGTATCATGACAGCACCAGTAAAAAAAGAGAATTTGAAAATTATTTAAGAGAAAGTTATATTCCTTAGATACCTACATTGTAAAACAGGGGATGGCATGATTCCAAGAAAAATGTCATAGCCAATTCCGATCCCATTATAGTAAAAATTCCCGATGCCGATTCTTTAATATTTTAAAAAACTATTTTGCTTTAAATTACAAAGAATTGCAATCGATAAAATAAATCATCTTCCTTTATGTAATGTTAATAATATTTACAACAAATAAAGGAGGCGAATCCTCTGCCCGGCGAGCTTTTTCCCAGGGGGAGCAATCCCATGGCAAACTTTCCAAAGGTGAGCTTTCCTAGATCCCTTAACTAAACTTATTACCCTACAATAACAATATATTCTCCGACTGCATGCACTTAAAACCCTTTTGTTCAAGTTTAGTTAATTTTCAATTTGTTTCTTCCCAGTTTTCGGGTATTTTGTATCATAAATTATTTTATTACAATATTTATAAAATTATAAGACTAAAGTAACAATTCAAATGGTTGTTATTTACATCTTGACGAATATATTTAATATATTTTTTTCATTCCTTGGAAAACTAATAAATATTGGAATCGGAATCGCAAATTAAACATTATTTTCACGATGCCGATTCCACAAAAACACCCAATTCTCCAATTCCGATTAATCGACTCATTACTAGTCCACACACATAAATAGCAACGGGAGAAGCGGAAACCATTCACTCAGAGGGAAAATACTTAATGTACCTCTACAGACAAACATAATATAAATACATATGTATATTATAATTTTCAGTGAGAAATAAGAATATTTAATAAAGAAAAAAATATATTACATACATAATATTGTACGTGTTTTAAAAAATTATTTTTTTCAGTTAGAAAAAAAAATGTACGTTTTTCTTTTTCTTTAGATAATAACAATAATATATTATAGGATATGTATGTACATTTGATTATGTAGAACTATACGGCAAGAAGTCTAAAACACATTTCTCCAATGGCTTAGAGTTTGACAGAAAACAAACTTTTAAATTGTGTAGGGTCTGTGTTTTAAATGTACAGAGTGGGCACCCCAAACTTGCAGTAGCATTTATTTATTATTTTATGCTGTCATTTTTAAATCTGGGATTTCATTATGCAATTAAACGACAGATGAAACAAAAATAAACAAGGTGTTTTTTAGACCAACTTCTGAAAGTGTCAATATGCCGAGGTAACAACAAAAAACCTACGTGTGTGTGTGGTCTTCTCTGCAACGATGTTAGTGCCGAGAAGACCACAGAGACCTTTGGCATCTCCATCTAGACCTTCTACAATATCAAAAAGTCTATAAGAGTCCCATAGAGCAAGAAATAATCAAAACTACTTCAGCAACAATATTTCTGTCTTCTGGGATACCTCTATGTGGGCCTCCTCTAGCCCAGGGCTCAATCCCCTAGACTTCACAGTTTGCAGTGTATTGAACAACAATGTCTGGCGCACCTCTCCTTCAAATTTGGATTCGTTCCTAGCTGCTATCATGACAGCGTGGTACGCAATGGACACGAAATCATCGTTAAAAGCTGCCAATCTGTTGGTCGATATTGTTATTATTTGTGAAGGGGGACATACTGAATAAAAAATATCCCTAAATATAGTATTTTACGATATATATAATTGTTTTGAGTTGTTATTTCTTGATTTCATAAAAATTATCAAATCATAATTTGGTCATGCTACTGCAAATTTTAGATCCCCACTTTTTATATATAGCCAACAACAACACTGTCCCTAAAACGTCAAGCAACCCTGTGTATTCTTGTCAACTATCAATTCTCAACTCTTAATCCTTATTATTAGTGACGTAGGCGTTGATTTGCTGCATTTGTATTAATCACCGTTAACCTTTAAATATCTTCACTATTAAATATAGAATAGTCAATCAGTTGGAAAAAAATGAAGTAATTGCTCATTTCGGACCTTTTTCTTTCTTTTCTCATCTTAAATGGATTCAAAGATGTAATGATGATTTTTTATTGATAAGTTATGTACATATATGTAAGTAATAATATATTTCAAATTTTGGTATTTGACACATTTTATTCCTTATTTAAAAGAGTATTTTGTACTAAATATTTTCAGATGATGTGAGGATATTTGATATCGGCCATCTTTGGAGCATAAACAACCAAATTATAATAGAAATATAATCCATTTTTTATTCAGATTAAAGCAAATAGTTACTTCACTTTGTATGTCAAATCGAACTAACAAACAAAATAAATTGAAACTTTATTATTTATCCAAAATTGATATTCCTATGTTTATATTATTATATATAAGATTCTAATATGTAAAAATAAATTTTATTACATCACTATACATTCTAATAATGAAGCCATTTATGCCACAGATTTTAACAATTTTTCCTCCATATACTTTTTTATATTCTTAAGAGTATTTTTATATCCAAGTTGGACAAGGGCCATTCAATACAACCTCACTTATATTGATTGTCCTCTTTTGTGACGTACTGTCAAACATTGGAGGTATTCGATAATAAGAAATCGTTAAACATCTAACTAAAAGAAGAAAAAAAGTCATAAATTTTTTTAACAAGTTGTGAATCCATCTTTTCTCATAAAGTGTTACTAATTAAATTAACAATTTCAAAAATCAAATTTTACTTTTTTGAAAAATCTTTTCAATTCTGAAAGCAATTAAAAAACTGATTACAAATCTTTAATTAATTTTTTCGTATAAAATCTGTTATTTGATATTTTTTTTATTTTAATTTTTGAACTTTTTATAGGTTTCAGTGAATTATTTAATATACAAAATCAGTAACCTACATAAAAGTTCGTTATTCTTTGTTTTTTTTTCAAAATTTGATGCTGATCAGTTTAAAATATTTTTAGATAATGATATAACCTGAAGAAAATGCAAATTAAACACCCTATTTTAAGGATTTTGTTTGAAGAAGAAGAATCACCCCAGTTTTTCAATTGTTTTCACGCCAAAAGAACTTATTTAAAGTGTAAATAAGTTACTTTATGTTTTTAAAAAATTGAAAAAATTCAAAATAAATATTCTGAAAACCAGATTTATATGAAAAAAACTAGTTACAGATTCAGGATCAGCTCGACTAAAAAGCTTCTTTTTTTTTACTTATCAAAAATAAAATCTGTTCTGAAAAAGTTTCATTGCACATAGAAATATTGTCTATAATTGTCCGGCACGACCTATCTTCAGATCCATTGTGCCAGTATCTTGGGATATCTCAATAAGATATTAAATAATAATTGTGACGGAAAAACATAATGAAATGTCAAAAATCCAAGCTGAAGGCAAAGTTTATATCAAATGAAAATTTGAACTTTTCCACAGAAATTCGTGTGTAAGTGTTTATAATTTGATATCTTATCAGGTTTTAATTGGATAGATAATGACTATTCTTCTACATCAAACAATCCATATTAATTTGTTAGTTTTTTTGAATAATTCTTAAAACCATTTGATAACATTTCCTAAGTGATTTTTTTTTTCATTTGTCTATTTAATATAATAGATATATATATATACCTACAACATGATATTACTTTGGTCTACGATACAATCTGTGACGTCAATGTAATTGTTCTATAATAATAGGGCAGTATCCTTAAATAGATAATTATCTATAACCAATAATAATAAAAATTGAATTCGCAATAAATAAAGGAAAAAAAGTGAAGTGAACCCCAAAGGGAATAAATCTCTTCTTTTTTTTTTATTAAACTACATAATGATCATATATAAAGAGGAGGGGGGAGCTGGAAATGGTTTTGAAGAAGGAGAAAGAGAAGATATTATCCATATACATTTATGACAACGACAACTGAAGTTTGATGATGAAAGACCAAGAAAAATAGATAATGACCTTCATGTATTTTTTTCCTTTTTTTGAGGTCTCATAAAAGTATATGGTCGCCCATTTCAAGAAAATAATCATAATAATGTTATCAGGAATGAAAACGATGAGAAAAATGTCGATGACTTTTTCTTTATTTTTTGTCAAATAACCAATGGTTGAAGTAGTAGTAATAACAATAATAGTACATTATTAGTCTTTGAGGAAGAAAAGAAGAAGAGATTATCATTGGTATACCACTATAAATTAGAGGTGTTTTTTTTTGTATGTGTGGTCAAATCGTCTTGTAGGACTGCAAATGGGCTTTTAATCCTCTCTTTAATGTTTTTTCTTCACTTTTTAAGTCAATTGCAAGGAAAATTAAGCATTTTGTAGATTTGTAATGGTCAAAGATTAAGGGTGAGGTTCTAACACTAAAATAAAGGACTTTACAATAAAACTTAGCTCAACATCAATTTGATATATAAAAGTCATATACATTTATATTTATACAAGCATTGAGGCCTCATTGCAGCTGTTAGCAGATCGAATTTATACAAAGTTGTATATTTTTTGAAACATTATATAAAATCAAGTGCATAGATATAATAAGTCAAACAATACATTTGAGCAAGCTCAAGTTTCATAGATAGAGAAAATGACTTGTCAATACAATGCAAGCATTTTTAAATTTGAATTTCAATCGTATTCTTCAAATAACTAGGGATATTCTATTTCGATTGATAAATTCTAATTCTAAATGATATTTCAAATGTGTTGCAAATGGTACTTGAAGTAACAAAAATTCATGTTCATAATTAATAGATAGGAATGTAAATAACAAATACTATATCGGAGCTAAATAAAGCCATATAAAGCCAATCAAGTCTCTAAACTAAGTGTTTTCAAAGGTCAGAAAAGAGAGCTCACCCTCAGATAATAAATGAATAGATATCCCTCCTGGCAAAGTTGATATTTTGCCTTACTTCCTCCATCCAAAGAACTGTCATGGCCTACAGTTCGAAACTTTAAGTCACAATTTTGGATATATCAACCCATCGTAGAAAATTGAATATAAACACCTCATTAATCGAAATATTTTAATGAAATTTGGGTTCATTTAAAATCTAAGTATATATTCAAGTCATTTATCACATACATTTATGTCACAAGTTGATCAAAGTCACAACCCCATAAATATGAGTGATATAAATAAAGATCTCATTGAATGAATTAATAACGACAAAATAATAAAACATTACGTTAATCTCTATTTATGTTACTTTTTTAAAGGAATAAACGCTCTAAGAGAGTCATAAAGAAGGATTATGACTCTGTCTATGTGTGTGTCTATTGTAAGGGCTTATTGAATATACATACATATATAATATATTTATGTACAAGTCATAACATTTGACTTGAACTTTTAATACATCTCCTTGAGGGTTTTTTTGTCTTTCTCTTTGTCTATCTGTGAATGCGTATGCTTATATACTCGTACATATATATATATATATATGTAAGAGTGCCTTTATTTCTTTGAAGGGCTAAATGATTAATTGATCATTGGATCGGGTTTTTTTTCATCATCATGAGAATCTTATTACTCTTTTTGTTACTGTATTTACTTACCAGAATGTTAAATTCTATTTATAGATTTGATTTATTTTGTGTTGTATACATAATATATAGATAAAAATTGTTTATTGAGTAAAGTCATGTCATAGGTAGGTAAAGGGCAATAATCATTTATAATCAATGTCCCTCATCCCCACACGAACTATGAAAGTACATTTATATACATACACAAAAAAGAAAACTTATTGGAGAATATAAAAACTTTTTTCAGCTTGCATTTCTTATAGGTACAATGAAGAAGGTAACTTTTACGATTTATTAATGAACAAACGAAGGAATGAATGGAGTTCACTCTGCATCACCATCACCAGAAATGCATCATCTAAAAATACTCTCTTTTAAAAAAAAAAAAAACTATTCATATATGAGTATAGACTTGCACATTATGACATACAGAGTTATTTGCAACTCTTAGAGAGAAAATGATAGACTTTAGTACTAGAAAACTTTTTTTGTGTATATAAAATGTTTATATTGTTGCTACGTATTTTTTGAAAATGTCCAGAAATATGGCCTGATGAATCCACTTTTCTCTTACTTTCCCCAATTATTTTATGTATCTTTGTAGACATTTTGTAGATCAGGGGACCTCAATGTTATAAGAAGTAAAGAAAATAATAATGATATAAGTACATGGTACAAGCAGCAACGCCCATCTGATAAATGAATTGATTGGTTTTTTTCTAGACAATGAATATTGATGGGTGCTACAAATGTATTTTCCAAAAAAAAGAGTTGTTTTGAAATATGGGGAAACACATATTTCTAGGACCTATATATACAATTTAATATGTCCTATTTTTGAGGTAAACTTCTTCTTTTTTTTTACTACACTATGGCCTTTTTGGCTAAATGTCATCAAAAAACTTTATTAATAACAGTTTTGAAACTAAATTTACATTTTAAGGATGAAAAATTAAGGGAATTCAGAATGGACCATTTTTAAACGCCTTGTACCATCCCAATAAAAAACTATGGGCAAATTACCATAATTTTATTATTGTATAGATACTGATCTACTTAAAACAATATAGTCAGTCTTATTCAAAAAAAAAATAAGATATCAGAAATGGATTCAAGTGCAAACAATTTTCCACTTCTTTTGGATCAAGTAAATAGACCACTAATTTAATGGACAGTTTTGACATAAAAATGCCCCTTCTTCCATGTTGAAAGTGCTAGTTTTTCAATATTCTACAACAAAACAGACCATAGCTTAACCACAAAAAAAAATTATCACAAAAACGAGAGATTGTTTTTCTAAATACAAGTCTATAAAATATAATATATACAAGGATAAATATAGGCTCTTATGTATGTACATATATAAAAGTTGAATCATTTGAAGAACATTGCTCTCAAAAACCCGCTGTAATTTGATTCTCTTAAGAGATATTTGAGAATCTTTACAATATGTGAATGCAATATTTGTTGAATGTTGAAGCATTGAACATATGAAATGGTCAGAATGAGATTCTATTTCATCTCTCTTGTTTAATGATGGGTTGGAAAAAGTGTATTTACGCTATTTTTATACAATACGCGCAGAAGTGGCGGACCATGATTTCGGCCAAAAAAGGAAGGATTTAAACAAAATATTGACCTGGATCTGTGTAAAATCCAAAATTTCAATCAGACATACTCTTGTGAGATGAACGTCTAACAGGACGCCATTCCAAGATCTTTGAAGAGCATGGACTATAATTCATACATTAGAAAGTAACATCAACTTTTTACAGACCCCCAGAGACTAAAAGAAGGAAAAGAGCAAAAAAGTTGAAGTTTTGGATTAAAAAGAATTTTGGTGTCCACTGTACAAATTTGAATCCGTTTGACTATTTTTATTAGTGGTATTCTTGAGAATAAGTACAATACAAATCCCCCAAACCGACCTCAACTTGTATAAAGCAACCATCACGAGGGAGTGGACCTCATATTTGAGTGAAAAAAATATCAATGCCTGACATTGTTTCTGACACCATCTTGAAGCTGTGATTGATGCAGGAATCTCTTTTATTGAGCTTTTTATAATCAAAACGTTGTAAGAGGTTCAATATTTCATTGCTTAGCTGCCATTTTTTGTCGTGCTCCCTGTATGTAAACATTCGGTTTAATACATTTATACAATATTTGTCTATTTGTTTGCATGCTTTTTTCCTCTCCTAAACTCTAAGAAAAATATAATTAATTTCCCTCAAGATGATGAAGAAAAACAAAACTAATCATTATAGAAACTTAGTAAATTTCCATGCATAAACTTGATATTTCTTTCTCCATTATGAATAATGAATCTATGTATATGGTTGTTTGTATATTATGATTTCTACCAAGAGAGTTTTCTGGGAGTTTTTTTTATTTCTCTTACTATACAGTGAATATGCATATAATTAGCAGTTATTTGCTTTTTAGATACACCATATATTTCACATAAATATATTTATACTTATTAATAGAGTCGACTGCTCATACAAGCATAATTTATGCACATATATGTAGATAAATAAGCAGCTAAAGGAGGACCGATGTATATAGTAAAAAAAAGTACCTACATGCATACCTATGTTATGCTTGTAGTTATATGTAGATTGAGGTAGTATTAAGAGAAAAGAAAGTATTACAGATTAATTAAATATTAATATGAAATTAGATTCATGGGTTGGATTAGCAAATGGGTCACGGCCTTTGGGTATGCGTGCGTGAGACTCTATGTTAATGATGTTTCATAAGCAAACACGCATTCTATAAAGTTTTGATGTCCTTTCACATGAACAACCTGTTGTTGTTAATTACAAAAGGTGGGGAAAAGTCCTTATGTTGCAAGTCCAAGTCGAGTCTCAAGTATTTGCTTACCAATACCAAGTCCATGTATATTTTTGTCCAGTTCTCAGATATATTTTGAGCTCATTTTGGCTCAATAATTATAATATAGGGTCATAGTGTCAAGTATAAGATTAGTTTAAAATATATTTTGCGTTCAAGTTCCCACCCTCGGTCATTACTAAACACATAACAAAATTATTTCAAAACTTTGGGCTGCAAAATATTTAATTCATAAAAGAATACAATGTATTTTAGATGTTGAAATCAGTGAAAATCTATTACATTGACTATCTGACTCTATACAAGATTGATCTAGAGGTAAAATTTTTATAATTGTCAATCCTGACTGACATTGGTCTAATATCACGGAGACGAATAACACAACATCTTGTCTCAGAACAGAGAAAGCTGAGACAGTTCGAAATAGCAAAGAAAATTCTAAATTTTCTCAAGACCAATAAAAATTCGAGCAAACCTCTGGCCAAAGAAAAGTTCGGGGACAAATTTGTTTTCACTCAAGACGGAAGTCCGTGTCATCGCACCGATACAACAAAAGCCTTCCTGAAAGACATCTTTCCGTTCTTTTAGAACCTCAACGAGTTACTGCCCTCCTCTCCAAATACGAATACATTGTATTACTCTATCTAGGTGCGTCTGGGGGAGAGGGTGTGTGCTACTCCTCAAAGAAGTATCTAGTCTCTGGAGTCTTCTATCAAGAGGAAGTGTACCAAGCTTGAGTCTGACTAGCTATTCAATGTTTGCAAGGGATTGACGCCTCGTATTCGAGGGAATTATTAGTGCTGAGGGCTCAGTATATTGAATAAAATTTGTGCTATGCACTATTTTCAGACTAGTTTGTTAAATAAATGTCCTCACAAAACTTCTCGTTTAAATTTTATTTTAGAAAAATTGAAAAAAAATAAAATGTGTACCACTCGATAAGATCGACTATGTCTGGTGAATGGTATAAGAAAGTAAAGTTTTTTTATTTATCTTTAAACAGACTTTCGGGGATTTGTAATGATAATATATACATATATTTTTATGGATAGGACAAAATGTCAAAACGTTTAGAGTCCTCATGGTTTAAAACGACTATTGAAGAGGCTATTGAAGCAAATAAGACGTTCCGCTTTGAATAGGGAAATAATAGAAGCGTTTCAATAAACAATCATCTTGAAAAGTAACAATACCTATTCAATAGAAAATCGAATGAATAGTATTATGTAGCTCCGAAAGATTGACAGATATATTGAAGGATTTAAGGGACTTTGGAAGAAAGAGAGTTTTTTCTGAGTTTGTAGACTATAGAGGAGTTCATGGAGTACATATGATGTACAAAGGTATAAATACCTAAATAAAAACAAACCCACAAATAAAAAAATAAACGCAACATGGCGTGTTTATTTTAGATTCAAAGGGGTCCATCACTCAGTAAATAACTCCTTGTCTGTTGTTGATATGTGGTGTGCATATACAACCTCAAAATAAGTACATACATACACAGAGGATAATTACAGAGAGGATATCGAACATGGAGAGAGAGAGATGGACTGTCAATTCGTGGTTATCTACAATGTATGTACACATGTAGATAATTATAAAAAAGAAGGTAAACTCGTTTCGACCTCAGGGAATCTTTTCATTTCCAAAGGAACAAAAAAAAACATTCTCTTAATGAAGTTTTAAAAGTCATTAAAGACCCCCACGTATTAGCGTCATTTTTTTTATTGAAGAAATTGATCATAACGTTTTCTTTTTTTTTTCTTTTTTTTTTTCTTAGAAAACAAATTTTGATTGCTTTTATCATCCTTCGTTTCTTCTTTTAAAAAGATATATGCCTATAACTATATTGAGTTTAAACCATAAAATGGTTTTTACATCTTTGCAATTTGAAGAGGGCCTTCATAGAACACATTTTGATTTTTTTATTACGATATATTGGACCACTGCTGCATGGAAGTATTGTACGTTAAACTAATGAAGTTTCCTTGACAGTGTAGAGCTTTTATATACAGTGAATTAGTTTCACATAACAACGCTTCAAATCAAAGAGAAATATATTTTTTTAGATATAAAAATATCTTAAATGGTCAAATACGACTTTAAAAGTTTTCTTCATTATATGATGTTGACTTGTATAATGTAAGTATGTCACATTGTATTGTTCTATGCGCACAGAGCATCTACTTTTTATTTCTTAAATTTTCCCTTTTAAATAAACGAAAAAGATAACAAAATTTTAACGTGAATAATATTTCGATTTAAAATAAAGATTACTGTGCAATGGCAATATTTATATTATTCTGAGGGTTTAAGGACGAAAACACTCACGATTGATTATTCCAATTTTGATATCTTTTTTGTTTTTCATCAATCTTATATATCCAAAGCTATAAAAAAAACGGTGAAACACGCCTGTTAGTGTGAGAAGATATCCTGGCATATGTTCAATGTTCTTCCCACCAGATGTCGCTTTTTAAATACCATTAATGTAGTTACTTTATCTTTTTTTTCTTTTTTCTTTTTATGCAGTATATGACTTTTTCTTTCCTTTGCAAAATTTCCTTTGTAAATTCTATTAAAGAGGAAATGCATGCATAGTTACTTAAATATAGTAATTTTCCATGGTACTCTCAATGCTTTTAATGTAGAAAAAAGTTGTTGTGTAGTCAGCTATATTTTGAAAAATATTGATCACATGGTATTTTTTTGCCATTGGATCAAAGCTTTCAGTAGAATTAGACAAAACCCGGAGAACAAATCCTCCAGAATTCGTGACACAAATAACAACATATGCCACTGCTTATAAACAGATTCACGAGAAAACAAATTAAGATCCATCGTGGAGATTAATAAATTGTTAAGACGATTAAAATCGTCTTAATCATTAGTGGATGATGATTTAGGCAGGGAATCGGAATGTACATACCTATTGTTGAGATACACACAAGATATTATATTATTATAGGTATATTTTTCTTTAAGACGTTACTTCCCGCCCTTCAAATTTCATTATTATTATTATTAAAAAATCATTTTATCAAAAATATTATCGGATCAGAACAATTAATAATAATTTGAGAGATTTTTTTTTTCTTCATCAAAAATAATTAATCTAGTAGAAAACACAGAAACTACATAGGTAAGGAATAGAACCGGGTGTAATAAAAAGGTAGAAGATTGAGGGAAAAGTGTATATCATGCTTACGAACATACATACTGACACATAAAAGGACCCATTAAAAAGTACATAATATTTATGTATGTATGTACCTCCAAATGAAGAGAACGAATTCGACTCGCCTTGGGTTACTACTATTTAATAACTCTGCCCATTCCGATGATGAGATGAACTGTACACACGAGTACATAACTCCTATACGCAAAGTATGGAAACATTTCTTTTATAAGATGTATATAAAGTAATACATTGGATTATGAGTGATATTCGATAGGAAGAACTGTGTGAAAACCAAAAGCAGAGCTTGCACAATTCTATACTTCTTTTTTGTAGGGAAAAGGTCATACAAAAGTTTTTATTTAGTTAAATGTATACTTTTATGTCATTTCCTAACATTTTGAGAGACTTTTTAAATATTTAAGAAATACTGAAGTATTCCTATTTATGGTACACCTATTTCAAATATTTAATTTTTTGCTACGAATTTCAATAATTTAGGGTTTATTCATAAACTACTGTCTCTGAATCGATAATTCACAAGATGTGTTTGTCACTGGACATGAAAAATATACTATACAAGAAGCACAGGTCCCTCCAAAAAGCAATACGAAAAATATTCGCCCAATGAAGCTTAACATCGATAGCTGAAATATTTTTTGTTAGCGAAGTAAAGCCGTAATTCTCATAATTTGGGTTACAACGGTTATTATAGATGATCATTCTAATTTGCTCAAATAATTAAAAATTGTGTTTTTTTTTTTAAATTGGAACAATGTGAATAAGAATCATACTTATATATTATTGCAGCATGAACCTTTATAAAACATATGTATAACAATTGTTAAAATGCAGGGTTGCTCGGAGTAATTAGGCATCTGAAAAACGACAAATTTGTCTTTTAAAAAATATAGAATATAGCTCCTCGAGAAATTCTCAGTGCTACTCTCTGTTTTTCATGAGCAGAATCACTAGTAAATACTCAATACTTATATCAGTTCATATGAGTTCTCTCCTAGAGAATGAAAGAATAATAATAGGAATTTTAATGGGAAAAAATTAAAGAGCCAATGTGTATTTTGGTCTTTAGAGCGCTCACTAGCTTGGTTTTATCAATTTATATAAGAAAAAATCGTGCTCCCTGCATACACGCTCAATTTTACATTCAAAACGTCTGCCATGTTTTATTAATAAAACTACATATACAATTTCTTAGATAAAAAATATGAACATTAGTCGTTTCCCACTTGATGCTACATATGAAACGACTGCTAAATTTCAACACCACGATTACATCTTATTTCTTGGATTAAAAATACCTTATTTTCATTCAAACACTCCTACAGAGAAACTTTGGTTGATTAATATGAAAGAATTGTTTTGGTAAAGTGTCCGTTTCGCAAAAATATTTTCCGTAATGGATCCTAGATAAACCTTAACACCCTCCCCCACGATTTAGTCAAAAGAAGCAGAATGTTTATTACATCATTGTTCTTTGAGGTTATATTCATGGGTAGAGCTTTTTATCAGACAAAAAAATAATTCAAGGCATTAAAATATATAAAAACTTCCTCAATCCTTAGAAATAAGTGTATGTAGTGATACATCTCCTCATGTCCCAAGGACAAAGAGAAGTTACCCCAAGAAAAAGAAATTTAACTCAGACATCAAAGATATTGTGATGATCATATTGCTTAGGGTAAGTTGATAATAGTACAAAAAGCATACTATGAGTGGATATAAAGGTAGCTTACAATTGAAGTTGTAGCTACAACCGTATAATAATACCTAGAATAAGATAATTCTTCTTTATTCTTGGTCTCCCTTTTTTCCCTTCCTCTTCTTCTAAATAAATGTTTCTTCTCAAGTACATACATAATATTTTTGATTTCGTTCTGTACGCAATAAAAAGATATGTAAATAAATGTTTATATTATAAGTGAAATCCAAGAGGTTGTTGTTTTTTGATGGAGAAAAAAAAAGACAGATTTATCTCCCCCTTTCTTATTCTTGCTCCATGGTTGATACAACAATCCACCTTTAATACACAATATATTTACATTCTACATACCAAACATTCTTCTATCTACTATGTATGTGTGCATGGTACATCCTTTTAAATAAGTCAATTTGTCAAATTTTCATATAATATATAATACAAACATAAAAGAAAAACACAGAATATGTAGGATCCAATACGGAACTTAATTTCCTTAAAAGCCAATTAGACTAAGTATCATTTTTCTTTCATCAATATAAAAAAAAAAGCTGGCTTAAGGGGATGTCAGTTTTCTTAGTGTAAAGAGGCACGCAACCTTACCCAAGGATTTATCATAATTAGTAATGGTTTGTACATTGTATGTATGTATATAGAGATCATTTGTAGGTCTTCCTTTTTCCTTCATGTTTTTGTAAGTGGAGCAAAATTATCATAATTATTGAATCGTTAAGTACCTATATGTATGGTACTATTTTTGACTGATGGTAAATTCACAAGACCGGCGGTATAAGGAGGAACCCTGCAAGTCTTTTTTTATGTAACTCAATTTGTGACATGCTTAAATACTATATTTTTCTATACTTTTTTTTTTCAGCATGTCCCCTTCACAATAAAACCCTCGAACGAACTCCGGCAAATAGATTGGCATGACTTGACAATGAAGAAAGTCTAAATGGCGTACCACATAATGGAAGCTTGGATCAAAACCAAATTTGGCATGAAGGTGCGGTAGACATTTTTCTCTAATTCTATCAAGCTGGAAAGTCCAGGGATTTTAGTTGAGGCCTGGAGGAGGGTCAAATGAACACAGGCCAAAATTAAGCTATATTGTTGCTTCAAAAGTTTTGACTATTCTTGGCTGGATGAGACTTAATAGGACTGTAATTGACTTATTGATGCTGTATACAGTCCAGTTGGAGATGTCAGATGTTTCATTAGCCTTCTTGGCACTGACACAAACATGGAGGAGATCGCACACACGTTGCTTTTTGAAATTGTTGCTCTGACATTTTTTCACATTGAAGTATGGGATAAAAACAAAGCTTTTTTACTTTTTGTTTCAGCTGTTTCTTGTTGTGCAATGAAACCTCACAGTCAGAAATAACGGGCATAAAAACGTAATTAATGGATACTGCAAGTTTTGTGTTCACACTCTGATTATTTATTAGGATCTGACTAATGTAGATTTTTGAGACTCATATCAAACCAACCCTTCAAAATCCATTAAAAATAACCACACAAAAGTTTAATTATGCCCACATTAACCGTTTCTTATAACCATAGCAAAGAATCTCATTTACTAAAGTGTTAAGACTTCATATAATTTTTTACCTTAATAATTTTAAAGGTATTGATTCATAGTACAAAAGAGTTTTATGTTATATATTAAAAAAGTGTTTACAGAATAAATGATCAAGTAACTTTTAAGAAATAATGAAAGCTATAATATTCAAAAATTGTGTCACATACTTTAATTTAAATTGATTGCCAGGATCAAAAAAAAGATTAGTAAGGGTTAAAGAAGAAAGTTAAATTTTAAAATAGCAGCTCCAGCCATGTCTGGGTTTGTACTAATAAGTAACTTCAAAAAAATAGATTTTTTCTTTTTTTAATATTGCCAACTTTTTGAATTAAAAAATATCAGGATTATAAATTACAATTATCGGTTATTCTCTAACTGCCAATGAGCTGATATGTTGGTATATATATATACCTAGATATGATGGTACAATGTACACACATATATTGTTTGAGTAGGCCTGCTATAAACATGATATGTATATATTTACATATATATAGAGAGAGAGAAAGAGGGTTTTTTCAATCATAAAGTATTCTCATTGATGTTCCTATATATATACACAAATTATAATATCGCTTTTGTTTAGTTTTAGTTTTTCAATAATATATATTTCATAATTTCAAAGCATATGTTTTGCTCACAGCTTTTATTTATTTTCATTTTTTGTGACTTGGATAAATGTTTGTTTTGCTTTATTTCCTCATGTTTCTACAACATCGATAGATTTTAATCTTTGTGTACGCGTATGTATACAAAAATAAAAGCAGAGCTTCTCCCTTGCTCTTCTTAAGTTTCAAGGCAAATTTCATAGATAGACACCTCCTAATAGAGTCAACACGTGAGACTCATGACTTCATTGTTCTTCTTTACAAAAATATAAATACAATACCCAAGATAGCTTTTGTATCTCTTTTTATGTCCTCATCATTGTATTTATATAGAACCCAGGGGGGTATTTCATATACCATCATGGGCTAAACGAAAAATATATCTTTAGCAATATTCATACGACGCATGACCAGTAGCAGAGCTTGTGGGAGCAAATGCTCTACCATTGACTTTGCCCTTATCAACCCAAAAAGGTTTTGCGACGAAAAAGGTTGTGAGGATCCTCAAGAATTTGGCATAATTTATAGATTTGATATTAGAGAAACTTATAATAATTATTCATGACATTATAGTGAATTCTGAAAAAAAAATTACAGGAATGTTATTCCTTTGTCCTAATTTTTAAATACAGTAATAATTGTTTTTAGCTAAAGGAATATATATTTCTTCCTAATATTTATCTTTCTTTATTTCACTTCTTTCTGTTAGACTTGACACCATTTGGCTCACATAAATTAGCAACGATTTGCTATACGGGCGCTGAAGTTTCTAATATGAAGTTATGTAAAAATGAGAAACATTGTTGATTGTAAGGGTAAACATTACGTAGAGACAGTATCGTATTTTTTGGACTCATTCCATTTAGCATAAAGAATATGGCTCGTTACCATTTTTTTTTATAAGATCCAAATTAAAACAAATTTATAATATTTAAAAAATTGAACAATTTATCTTTACCATAGACCTGCTCACAGGTAAATCCACAATCTAAAGGCGTTGTTTTATTGGCTTGCTCTGAAGAAAGATACAAATGAAGAGTCTACAGTGGTTTTAGAATACTTCTACAGATGGACTTATACATATATATGTTTTGTACAAGTTGCGATGTCTGTACATTTTACTAGTTGTAAGAGCAAAGTTTAAATTTCTTCGTATATTAAAATAAAGTACTTAATTAAAACAAGGGTCATTCTAATTGTCAACTATTCATTGATAGTATCATTTCATTTTGATATATTAAAATTATACGGTTATTAGGTAGTTATGAGTAATACCTAATTGTTTGTACAAGTTTGGAGAAAATTAAAGAGCTTTATTACTGTCATTGATGAGATATGTATTTATAAATCATAAAAATGGTAGTAGGAAAACTGCCCTGCAGAAAATTGCCAGTTAGGAAAATTGCTCGTATTTTGTTCAAACTTCACGATGAATAATAACACATTATAAATTCGCATCATATTATTTATGACAAATATCTCATTTTCGTTACGTTCGTTACATCCCTAACCTTCAAGTGTGAGTAATATTATCGCAATACAATTTCCTTGAAATTCTTTAAATTTAATCCAATCTTCTAAAAAAAATGAATTGAGATGATAGATAATAAGGGGGAGAGAATAAATAGCTTAGGGCCTTTCAAAATATGGTTGAGTACCCTCCGCCCTCGGATTGGTTCAAGGGAACTGTAGGAATGCTAAAAGCTACTGTAAATTCATTTAATACATCCATGGAACCCCTCTAATACTAAAAAAATAGTTCCAAGCTCTCGGGTTGCACAGGGTACTTGGGGTGTACCCCTAAATCCTGTAAAAATAACCACCAATTCATCCAATATTCATTCAGTATTCTACCATATTTTAAAAGGCCCTAAGCTATTTATTCCCCCCTCCTTTGATATTGCAATAGTATTATTCACACGTGAAGGTACTCCCTTGGGGGATGGAACGAATATATACATATGTTTAGATATTTGTCATAAATAATATTAAGCGAATTTATAATGTGTTATTATTCATCATGAAGTTTGAACAAAATACGGGCAATTTTCCTCCATGGCAATTTTCTCCAGAGCAATATTCCACGGGCAATTTTCTCCAGGGCAGTTTTCCGCACATGCATAAAAATACATAATGTTTTGAAAAAAAAAAATTGAGACGAGGAAGAAGAAGAGAGCACTAGAGTGTTCTTTAAAATTTTATCAATTCACTCTCCTAAATAACATTTTACAAATTTTATTAATTTTCCTAACTCAAATATAAGGGCAAATATAAATCAATATATGCCAACTTATATGTATGTATACATACTTGAATTATGATAAAAAGTGTATCTCTTTTTTACAAGTCATTGAAACAAATATACAATAAGTACACACTCGATTTTAGGTCAATGAGGACTAAAGCTCCCTTGTTTCTTCTCATCATACGTATGCAAATGAATACATGGATGTCCTTACTCGACAAACAAAGAGCAAAAATCATAAATTATTATAATAGCTTAAAAGAAATAAATCATAGGCACAAAACGGGGAAAAAGTTATTTAAGTAGTAAGGCTTTTGCAGAGGCACGCTCATGCTATTACTATGTAATATGTACATATTTATGTAAGGTTTCACTAACATAAATGGAGTTGAGTTACCGGAGGGTCACATTCTTTTAAAGGAATTGGGCTCAAGTCCTATCTATGCTATGTGTTTTTAATTAGAGCCCTCTTTTACAGATGTATAGGTACGGGGTGCATACTATAAAGGGGAATAAAAAAACACATGAGACGAATAAATAATTTCTTGCATCAGCTGACAGACTGTGTGTATAGACATACCCTTTTAAAAAATACAATTATTCGAAAAATGGCCTCAATAAGAGACCAAAGAGTCGAAATTGCTACTCTGCTCTGCTCAAAACACACATCAATAGAAATCTTAAACTTGACTTAGGCAAGCAGGTAGACTAATTACAATGGATGGTATTGTCATCTGGATAGTAGACAGCCACACACAACAAAGGGTACACAGTCCTTTTTGGAGACCAAAATTCCATTCTGGCCGTAAACAATGTGACAACAAGCAAGTCGAGGTCAGGGACTTCTGGATAAGGGTACCGAATCTCAAAACTTCTGTTGACGAGCATTGGGACTCCATCAGCTTCAATTTCATTATTACCTGCTGTCATAGCTTCCAGCTGCGTATCAAGACCATTATCAAAGTTAATGGGAGGCTACATTGAACATAAAAATGTCAATTATATTTGCCAACATCTTCCCAAAGTTTAGTTAATGTAGCTCCTCTAGCTCCTTCAATTAAATTTGTCAAAATTCCAGATTCAAAATATCCAGATTTCAATTGTGCACCCAGTAGATAGGTAGGTGAACACTGAACATATCAATTAAGGCACTTTAAAATTTTACAAAATGGAAACAAAAAGATAGGAGGTAATATATGGTAATAGAATTCATTATATGGGCTATAAATATATAGCAGCACACATGTAATTCGGGGTGTAGCCATTTATATACACATTCTTCACTATTGGATCGTAAGGGGCGGTTGGCAAAAATAAGAAATCGAAGAACACCCTTTGTTTCACAAAAGGCTTTCCCCTTCTTTAAGACCCCTTAAAAAATTATTCTTCCTTTTTTTCATCATTGCTCTAACATGCCTTCAGGTTGTATATATTTATTTATAACTTTTATTTATTTAGGCATTTACTGCAAAAAGAAAACAAAGGTGCAGAGTATCAAATTGCGTCTTTTGTTTATTGAATATTATCCTCTCATATGATAAAAAAAGACAAACACTCCCATGAATCTGTATGCTCATATTATGTAGTTATCACTGAGAGAAATCTTCAGTAGTACTTAATACTAGTTATTTATAAGAGATAATCATCAACCCTCTACAAAATATATATCTACATATACATATATGCATTTCATTCCCTGGATCTCCTCCTCCCCATCTATGTATGTCAGTCCCTATTCTAATTTGTTATGATTTCATAAATTAAATAAACATGATGTTTTGTGTTTTTATGTATGTATGAACATACATATTGCTAAAGAGTATTTTTACACCTTGTCAGAGAACGAACGCCCATCTGTCCATGTTTTTACTACTCTGAGACGATGAGGACAAAAGATTCCGTTGTATTTCATCTGGGTTTGAATAATAGGCATTATCGCATATTTGAAGTTATAAGTCGCTTAGGATTATATGTTACAATAGACAAACAAATACAAATGGGGAATTTTTGAAATGCAAATTTGAAATTACTTCATTTAGAAAGGTTTACCGCCATATATTATGTTACTATCCAGATTTTTTTTATAAAAGAGTAATTTCATAAGTCAACAACAAAAAATTCCATATTCAATTATAATAGTACTGGATAATCTCACTACGGTTCTATTGATAATTTGTTTTTTCGTATCAAATTTGGTTTTTGACAATTTTTTATTTGAATAGCTTGAGTTTTTAACCTTTTCATAGGTTTGAGCCAACTTTTGAAAATGAAAAAAAAATCAATAATCCACATGAAAATAGATTAATTTTTTGCAAAAATGTATAATAATTTTAAATGTGCACTTATGTTTTTTTGCAATTTTTTCCCGCAATATTTTCTTTTTTGAATTTTTGTTTTAATATCTCTGGATTTTTGCTATTTATTTCCAGAAAATTTAATTTTTTTAGAATAACTTTAGATTTTTGAATTTTTTTGAAAAAAATTTAATTTACCAAATACTTTTCTGAAAATGTTATGGTAAAAAAAAATAAAAAATTTTAATTCTTGGATTTTTTTTCAAGTCGCCAAAAAAAAATATTTAAATAATCCCTGGAACGCCCTTGATTAAACAAAAAAGATCAAAAGTTGGCTTCTTTATCTTTAATAGAATAAAAAAGAATTCAAACCTTATATTGTTGATAAGACTTGTTTATAAGACAATTGTTATTTTTAAGACTATTTGTAAAATGAGATTTTCATACTTGGTTTTGTGACTGAAGAAATTACTCTATTTTTTATAAAATTGAAATTAGAAGACCAACGATAAACCAGTAACTTTTTATGTCTCAAAACTTTTTCTCCATTTTTGAACGGGAGGAAACTAATTGTAAATTACGAAAAAACAAAAAAAATGAAATAGTCCATTAAAAATAAGCCTTTAAAATGATTAAATTTACATTGAAAAATACACTTGTTAAATTTATATTAAAATGAGCACCTTCGGCAAAAGTTATAAAGAACTATGAGGTGGATATAAAAAGACGTAATTAAAACATATCTTAGAAAGCAGGAACGACTTTTTCTAGTTGGTAATCTGAGTAATGTTTATTTTTATTTTTTAAAGCTGTTGGGATTATTATTTAATTCTTGATGAGAGAACATCTAACTATGAAGTAATAACAAGTGTTTGTGTTCATGAAAGATAAAGAATAACATGAAGGTTTGCTCAGGAGTCATAAGGTTAAGTCTTTGTTGAGCTCGAAGTGGGATTTGTGTTAATTTCATTTTACTCACAGCTTATCGTAGCTGAACTAATGAAACGTCATTAACACTTACGCTACTCTCCTCCCAAACATTATTCAAATTATCAGGGTGACCATCTATTTTTTTTTTTTTTACATACTGGTGTTATATATATTATGAGTCATTGGTAATACTCCCCCTTCCCCAAAAAAAAATACCCTTAGTGTACAGGACACGTAGTTACCTGTCGACCACAAAAATGCTTCTTTACTCCTGATCAATGTTTTGAGCGTTAATTGGTTGAGTTAAGCTATCTCTTGTTATATAATGAACAATTTTCAACAATAATTGAATAGTAATTACATAATAGGGCAGAAGAGGCTTAAGCCTGAAGAAAGATGATACTGTGATTTGGAGGTATCCCTGTTGTCAGCTGATGGAAAGAGAAGAGGGAGAACACATATTATTTGGAAAGAGAAAAGAAGAGTCATCCTTCACCCTTGAATATTATTAATGATGAAAATCCAGTGTAGAATTGGCATGTTAAAAAAAAGAAATGGAAAATCAGTATGGTACCCCTGAACCATTTGAATATTGTTTGGGATGAGAGAAATAATTATGCTCATGACGTTTCATTAGATCGCTACAATCAGCTGTGACAAGAGAGGAAGTAACAAAGGATATAAACAAGGACACTTGCTAGAATTACTCCAATGTGGATCCCCAATTTACAAAGCCTCAGGGTTACGCTAATTCTTTCATGACCACACACGAATGTTCAAACAGGTTTGGAATATAATTGAATCTTTTTAGGATAGGATGTTCACTACTTAAGAATTAAATAATAATGACAACCCCTAAGGAAAAGAAAATTCCTTCTTTATGCCATTAATAATTAAAAGTAATTAAAATTTAACGGCATAGCTAAAAAACATACTGGATTTACATCATGAGACATTATATTTATATTAGTGCGTTTTTAGTTAATTAATAGCTATGTATTTATGACACTTATGTTTAGTTGTATATATGACAAATTTATTTAATTTATTGTAGATTTATAACTTAATTGTATAGTATTTATTTAAATTATCGATAATCATCTTGAAGTATAAGAGGAGTGTTATAGAATGCCCAAGTGATTTTGGCCTTTTTTCATATTTTTTTTTCGAATGAGAGGTTACAGGATACAATAAAGGTAAGAACGTTTGCTCTCTCTCTCCCTATTTGAATTAAATAAAATTAAGATAAATTTAAACATACAAGTATCATAAGAAACACATAATTTCTACAATACTAGTAGGCTTTTGTGTATATTTATTAATTTATTTGTGATGAGAGGGGAAAAGGGAATACGTGACCTATCCCCCTCCCCAATACAACATAACTAATATATATTTATATATACATGTATTTTTTAAATATTTTTCTTTTTAAATGCATTCTATGTATTTATTTGTTCCCTCCTTCTACCTCAAATAAATATAATTCCACATTATTTTGCCAACAAACTTTTTCTTTATTTCTTTCTTTCTGATGATAAAGAAACTCTTTTTCCCTAATTTATTTATTTGCTATAACTAAGTAGCTATGTGCTTTTCTACTTTTTTCCATGCTTTAGTTTTAAAAGATTAAAGGAACATTATGATTGCGTATTACATAGAATATGTATTATTAAACAAGGCACAAGCATGTTTCATTCCACTTGAACGTCATAACAATTGACTTGTGACAAAGCAATTTGAATTGAGTCAATATCATTTATTTAGCCTTAGCCTACATATTATGCTATAAATAACGTTGCATCCCCTCAACCTCTATTTGAGCACTCAATACTTTAGGAGAGCGTCAGCTAGGAGTGCAATAGGTACTACAATTATATATTGACCACTTCTCAAATGGGGACTTTGGGTTCATTCTGTCTATGGGTCATGGATTTTCAGTTACACCATAGTCTGAATTTTCTACATCTTTTATTATTGTAGAAAATGGTTGCACACACCCTTTCCTGAAGTTTTGCAACCCTTACTTATTGGGTGGCAGTGACAGTTCTACTGTGGATAAGGAGTAGCAGCTGTTTTCTTTTCTTTTTTAAACTATCCAATTGTCATCTTTAATTATGTACATTTGAGTAATTAAGCGTCGACAAACACACAAACTTTGTTTTATTAATATAGAAGATAACTTCCCAACAAATCCTCAGTGGCACTCTCAATTTTGTATGAGCACACTCAAGCTTAGTTACACAATACATTAATTGTATCTCCTCAATAATAAAAACAACGGCTTAATATGGTTCAGGTTTCCAATAACAAAAAACTTGTACTCCAAAGACTATTTAGTATATAGAAATCATAAAAAAAAGAGTCAAAAAGTATATGGGAAAGTATTTTAACCAAACTAAAAAACCAAGAGGTCATAAAATCATAATATAAATTTTATGTTGTATATTTTTCATAAAATTACGTTGAAAAAATGTTATGTTGAGGTCAATATTTTTTTTTTTTTTTTTGGTATAGGTGCAACGGTCCTTTTTTTTTTACATTACATTATTCATAGATGAACCTATACACAAGTTATTCTCAACACATTAATCATTTTTACTCCGTAAGAAGCCTAAGACACACTTTGACCATTTCTCAAAAGCATCATCATTTGACCAATTACACAACAGTTATATGGTAGTTGTCTTTTTTTGCTTTTTGATATATGGCTATTTAATCGGATTAATCATTACGTACGTACTTAAATGTAAATAATATATAACACAACACAGCAGTGATGGATGGAATCAAAATTAGCAGTTATGGCTCCTAACAGCACAGCAGAAGAAAAACCGTTTCATTTTCTATTATGACAGTTACAAATTATTATTTTTATTATTATCATTATAATTCCACACGCTCAATTAACTAATTGAAGCAAAAAAGGAGCTTTATAATTATACATATATTTCTATATATGTGCGTACATGTATTTATGTAATTCAATCATCAAAAATAAGATTTATTTAAGGACACTTGTATATAGTATATAGATAAGTGAAAATGAGCGCGTGCAAGGATATAATTGTTTGTCAGTTAAACACTGTGCATTTTTAGCTGGCCCACTTTTTGGAATTGGTAATATGACTAATGAGTTTTCTTTTCCTGGACAGTTGTCATTATTACTTAACTCCTGAGTAGTGAACTCATTTTCCGACTGCATTCAATTATATTCAAAATCAAGACGGAGAATAACCTTGAGGATTTATTGCGGAGTTATAATTGCAAGTCCTAGTAGGAATTCGAATAGAATTAATGATCCACATCAAAGTAATTCCTGCCAAAATCCTTGTTTATTTCCTTCTCCCCTTCCTTCATTGACATAGCTGATTTTAGCTGATCTGGTGAAATGTCATGACAGGGTTACCGTCTTGAGTTTTGGGTTGTTGTTTTGTTTTGATTTTTTTGCATACCCCGTAATCCTCCGTAATTAAAGTTATAGTAAATTAGCTCGAAAAGTTTGGGACCTTAAAAACAATAACAAAATTTAGTAAATCCAGGAAAATAAATCTTAGAATCAAACAGACTACCTTTTGACTATTAACCTCAAAGTTGCTAAAAAATATATTTCGAATAATTGGAATATGGTTTGAAGTTCATATTTAATTATTTCTTATTATATGGATCATTCGATATTCTCTACACTCAAGTGTACGTTAATTGTAACTCCGAAAATGTATCTGACTTTATACTGTTATTTTTTATCATTTCGTATTTAACTTCATATGGTGTTGTCTCACTTCTTATTCATTCGGTCCAAACCCGTCTAAGGATCGGACTATCAGTCCTTATGACCTTCGGACTCTCACTACTTGAACTGATCAAAAAAAGAAGAAATAAAGTTAAGTGACATCATGAAGGACCAAACTTTATACGTTTTATGACTGATATGCATGAATGAACTTGAACAGAACAAGACTGAACTGGTACATCACTAATATAGATATATACATATGTTTTTGTCTTTATAAAAATGTATAAATTCAATATAGAATTAATACATAACATATATACAGCAAAAAGAACTTCTCTTTTTTTGTGAGCAATCAGTGCTTCTTTTTTTGAGTGAAGGATTATTTTCTTGGCAAGTGCTCTTAGAAACTCTCCGAATAAAGTGTCGTTAGTATATATTACAAACCAATATATATAAACCATATCAAATATGGTTTATATAGGACTAAGTGGAGAAAAAGGAGGTTCATGTGAAATCTATCATCAAATGACCTCTTTTGCGTTTTCGAGGTTTCCTTATTTTTGTTATGGTCTTTTATTACGTCGTCCTGTTTTCATAATCGTCTGGAATGAAGAAAAATTCAAGACATATCCAATTTTATCATCATCAATCATCGAAGGGGAGATAGACATGTACATAAGAAGAGGAAGAAGGGAAAAAACACAGAAATTCCAATGCAATGCCTTTCCCATGTGATGTTGTTTTTACCTACAAATTTTCCATAGAACAACATAAAAAATTACTGTACCAAATACAAAGTCATCACTAATGGTTTTGAAAGGACTTGCACGTCAAAAAAACGAAAAACGGCATACATTAAACATAATGGTAAATAGTGATAATTCTGTAAATATAAATGAACTTTAAAAAAAAAAGATAACAATTAGCAAATCTTGAGCATTACTCAGCAAACTATTTGTGCATTTGCCTTGTTTAAACATTGATTAAAATCCCTTATTGCGGGTGCTTTTGAAAATATATTGCATTTATAGATTAGGTACAAAAGAACCCATATACGTTGCTCAGTTAATAAATAAGAAGGATTTTTTTTAGAGTAGTCAGTACAGGATTCAAAATCATATAAGCATCACATTCATATTTATAAATAATAATGGATTTAATCACCATATTTGTATTCTTTTACGGGATGGAATGACAGGAATGGTTTGGTGTATGGATTTAATTGAAGTTCATGAATACGAAAGGAAAAAAACTATGGTTGTTTGTTTTTTATTTTTTATTTTACTCCGATTTGATCTTTTTTGTTATTATGTATAATTATTAATTCTTTAAAACAAAACCTGATGACAAGGGACAAATAATCATCATCAATTGTTAATTGGATTTCCCAATGACAAGGTGGATAGATTAAAAAAATACATTTTGCTTTTTTGATGACGGTTTGTTGATAATATATATGTATTTTAATGGTGTTGGTTGGGTCGTTGGTTGATGGTGGGTGCTTAGCTTATTTATTTATTTTTTTAAATATATATATATTTATTATAAATAAAGCTTTCAAGGACATGATAAAAATCTGTCAACAATTTTCTTTCTCTCAAAACCCTGAATAATAAAAAGATATCTTAGAATCTTGTTTACACTTGAATTAATGTAGATGCGTTCGTACATATTAATATGTATGTAATGATTAGAAGCTGAAAGAGGGAGTAGATGGACCAGACATTTTCGAGGTTCATCCATCATTTCCAGTGATATTTCATGATGGTTTTTATATCTACATATTACATACTCATGTGTGATTGCAGGAGGGAGGAATCGAAAGTAATAATAATAGTATTTTGTTTTGTTCTTTAAATATACATAGTGAAGGCCTGAAGGCTTTAGTTCTAAGTAGTTGTTCAATTTATTATTATGCATAATAATTGATTGGTCTATTATTATTTTTTTTTTTTTTGATGATTAAGCCCCTCATCCGTTTCAACCTCATTATGTAGAATGTATGTAGTGCTGAGACTTGGTCCGAGACCATTTTTTTTAGTTTGGTCCTAAAGGAACCCACACATCATCTAACGAGTTGTCCTTAATTAAAAGATATTGCTCCCTCGGGTGTAAATACTGGGCTCTCAAAATTTCAAAATCACTAATAGCCCTTTGGACAGGCAATTTTTAAGTTTTGGAAGTCTAGAAGTCAGAAATTTTTGTTTAAGAAGGAACAGGCGAGCATTTGTCTATCTACACAGGTAAAAGTCTCCTCTCATCCTCAGCCACTCAATATATCGGCTTATATTTTTAGGTAGACCGTTGAGTAGAAAGTGTAACCCTAGTTAAAAACTGTAAAGTCCCAGAACATGAGGCTAATGTTTTTGCAAGACCTGGAATATGTACATGAATTGATAAAAATAAGCCTTTGCTTATGAAATTAGATCTTAATAAACTCACGTTTGATGATTTGTGCCGTGATTCAGACCAACTTGTTAGATCATGTAAAGTTTTATTTAAATGACTTTTTATAAACATTAAGATTGATATTTTAGTTGAGACCGTAATTTAATCGTTTTCAAACGATAAGGTGTTATTTTATCTGTCTCTGAATGTGGAAGTAAATTGACTAAAAAAGTGGCCAAAGATACTCTGAACAAAAGATGTTGGCAATTGATTAGTTTATTTATTTCACCATAAACCTTAGTATGACGTTTTCCTAGCGATTTGAGACACACACTTGATATCATCAAAACTTCATTTACAAATATGTCTAACTGAATTAAACCATATACACACGATAAGCATTAAAACGACTTGGATATTATACACACGCCAGTATCATATAACTAAAATAACAAGCCTTTAAGTTATCCAAGTACCATTTTAATCACATACATATTAAAGTGTTAAGAAAAAAAGACAATCTTAATTATACCCATAATTTTGTCATATTTTTTCATTAGCAGTTTTTTTTTTTTTAAATTAAAGATAATTAGTCTTCATTTAGATATGTAATTTTAAAGATATTGCGTACCTCGGACATGTATGCTACATAATCGGCAATAGGATCTCTTTTTCCAGAATTTCTTTGGCGCCCCATCCCGGGTTATTTTTTTTTAAATTACGGGATCACAGTAAATATGGGGTTTGTAAATATTAAATATTATTATTAACTCTCCTATTCTTCATTTTTACCCTTATCGCAGGTTTAATCGGATTATGAGAATGGGTTACTTTTTTTGGAATCGGAAAAATTAAATATAATTTTCAATTTTATATCTAAACTTATATGTAATATTTTTTATGACTTTCCTAAGTGATAAAAAAAATTAAAAATATTTACGTCAAAATACAGGGAAATATTTGTATCTTATAGTTTCATTAGATTTCGTCATAAATAATTCATCATCAAAAAATGCTCGAAAGCTGAGAAAAAACAAACCGAACCTAAACACACACACTGTAACATACAAAAACTGTTATTTTAATGCAATAAGATTTTCAAAGATGTCTCTTATCTGGGACTGTATCTAACGTTGCTAAACGTGTATGATCAATGTACGGTACCAGTTGGCCCTTTAGACTCGCTTATAGTGCATGGGTCGACTTACAAGTGCACGTATTAGGATACATCCAGTAATTGCTACAGGTAAGTAAAAATAAGATAAGATGTAAAATAGTTGGAATCAGATGTAGACTCAGAGACACATCGAAATCGGGAATTTTTACTAGAATCTGTACCAAAATTGGCATAGACATTTTGTTGTTTTAGCGATTACAAATAGTACGTAAGTCTTGCATTTTTTAATTTTGTAACCTGATATGACCAGGAAAAAAAAATCGAATAGTAAGTGATCAACAAAATGAAACTTATAATATGAAATTATTAAATGCAGGATTTCCCGGGAATTTCGTATAGGTGTAAAAACACTGTAAAGCAATACTTTTATACGTAATAGGGTAGTGGGTATGATATAAATTATATAAAAAGATGTCATCAGAGAGAGATAACTCTAAACGTAGGTGTTGGGGGTTTTACATCTTCTTTTTTTAATTTAAAGATGAAAAATATTTTTTTTCTTATTTCCATCTTTAATTACGTCCAAAAAAACAACTTTTCTTTAATTTCCTTAATAATGATGATGACTTTAGAGGAGTACAAAAAGCAAGGGCGTACTTATGATGTAGAAAAGGAGGGGGGGCTATGTAATTATATGTTACATAGTGGACACACATCTTGTGCAATCGACAGAATTTTCTCCTTTTTTTTATAATTATACATTTATATATTAAAACATTAAACAATATATAACACAACTTATGTCATATTCTGGAAAAAACCATTAACTAATTGAATAAAAAGTACATACATTAAATATATAAAGGAGAAAATAAGTTGTTGATTTTTTTTTGATTTCGGGGAAACTTTTACCCCCCACCTTTTTTTTTTTTAAATATGGTTAGAACACTCATGTAAATTCATTTAGAACGAAATTGTGAAGTTAATTTGGTTATGAATTAATTTACATATTTGTTGAAACCATATGCACATGTATATGGCTACCTAAATTACATGTTAGGGGCGAAATATTACATTTATTAAATATCCAGACGTATCCTCTTTTTGAAAGTTCCCTATCCTCTTTTAGTCCTAGTGCTTATTATTGACCACACCAATCAGACTATTAGCTAAGACATCTTTAATCACGTTTATATGTACTATATATATATATATGTATATAAAGTTTTACGAAAATTATTTGATCACTTATTTACAAAAAAATAACTTAAAAACTTGCCTTTTATAACAGAAATGAGCAATCAAATCGATCAGTAATAAAACGTTTTTTTGCTCCATAACACTATATAGATATCATTCATTGTGGTAGGAGGACTCTGTTATTCCCCTTAACGTTGAATATTTTAAGGGGTGGCATATTTTATGGACGGCAAATTGAAAAATAAAACTTTACAGAATTATGTAGTGTAGGGGCGGTAATATTTACAAATGACCCCCTGTAAACGTGGAACTAAATCCAGACTGGATGCAACAATGAATTCAGTGCTTATAAATTTTAGGATTCAACTTTTCAAAATCATGGGAAATGAGCTGCATTGCTATTGTGATTATGAAAGTTATGAAAATGGTCAGAGTGGCTAGATTTGATCTTTTATGTGCAAACTTTAACTCGGTTTTCAATGATTGAACAGTTGAACAGGTCATTAGTACTCATCCCTCAAATAATTATTACTATGAGTCTTGCCCTAGTACATAGGTGTATTATATTCATTTATCGTATATGGAAATCTGATAAAAAACCTTTGTTTTAATTATTTCTAATCAATGTAAGTACATTTATACAATGCGCCTACCATTGTAGAGAATGATTTACACATATTATGTACTCTTACTCACCTATGTACAGGATATCGTTTACCAAAGGAAAAAAGAGCAGGTAGTGTAAAAGCAGAAAAAACGAAGAACCCCCCTGTTCACAGATATATGTACATATGTAAGGTGTAAATTTGACACGCACCTGCTAATCCAATAATGATTATGATAGCACATAAATAACATATGTATGCATCATGTATCATAAAACCAAAGAAAAATGACGATAAATATATATAAGGCTTTATTACTAAATGTGCCTATTAGGGGATATATTCCGGGATACTGTTATCCCGGAATTTATTGGGACTTTATACTAAAGGGAATTGCATCGCAAAAAAATATTCTTCTAGAAATCATACATATTTCAAAGTATAAGCATCCTTTATGAAAATCAATGAACAAAATTCGAACGCAAATAAAATTTTCCCGTGTTATGCTACAGTGCAAATGATGTACATCGAAAAAAATAATGCACAACAAAATTAACGTCTAACGTAGGAAACATAAGACAATATGGTTGAAATAAAAAGTAAACTAAAACTACGTATATAAATTATGTTCAGGATTCACGTGACATCGATATATAAAAATATTGAGTGTAAATACCCTTAATACATGATTAGGATTATTTATTTTTGTTTTAAAATAATCATTATAATTTTTTAGAACATAATTAGGATTCAGATACTATGAACTATGGTTTAAATGAATAGTTTATCGCTGGTTTATTCTAAAGAAAAATACATAACCCGTTCCCAAAACTTTGACTTCTATTAAATTACTTTAGTTGAATCTTTGTCAAAGGACATGATATAACAATGAAGTGCGCAAGAGATGAAAAAGCGCATAAACAGAATTCTAGACGAATCATAATTAGAAATAAGAAAAAACATTATTGATGGATATATATGACGCCTCTTTTCCTTATAGTCTCTTTAGCAAAGACTATCAACAACAGCTTATGAGTCGATCTTATAGGTGACGAGGGTAAGTTACTCGTCTTTACACCAAAAAAAAAAAAAAAAAAAAAAAAAAACACATCACATACTCCTAACAATACAAACTATTATTATATTCCTTTTAAATAAAAGGAGTCCGAATAATTTGCAAGTCAAAGTTTAATAGCAACCTGAAAATTACGCATATTTTCACACGTGGAAGATCATAGAGATAATCTACATAGACTAAGTATTATGTGTATATATAGTATTTAGATACTATCCATGAAGGACTAGGAAGGTAAGACCATCCATACATAAAATATATGAATACATATACCCAAAACAAAAGTTTGTATATTTATACTAAGCTTCTATTTTACGAGCATTCGTGCAATATAAATTTTTGAGTTCTTGAGTTCTCAGTGATTAAAGGTTATTGAACATTCATATGTACATACCTAACCATTACATTATGGTAAGTACTAATTTAATTCATATTATTCTCTATGTGAGAAACTCTATAAAGAGAACTATAAAAGACGATTATTTATGACTGAGTTCCTTATATGGACACGATAGCATCATTCCCTTTGAATATGACGATAGGGTTGGAATAAAGTCATTTATTAAAGACACTTAATGAATGTATTAATATCCATGGGTGGTTATTATAGTGGGTTACAAATCTTTTTTTTGTTTTTTGGGAGAAAAAAATCCCCTTCATTTGTCACTTTATTACTTAATACGACAGACCATGCAAAATATACAAAGCAAAAAAAAATCCTGTCACAAATACCAATGTACATATTTGTCTGCAAAAATAATTTATGGTGTGATAAAGAAATAATAGATACATAAATAAAAATATACTTAAAGGTTTGTACTGAACCCAGGGTCATTTTTAGCGTAAAAGGTGACTTGTTATTACTTTTCTTTTTTTAATTTGAATTTCAGAAACATGGTCTTCTTGCAAAAAAAAAAATCATTTCTTCTCAAATTGCAGTAGCATGACTTAATTACCAAAAATTTGATTTTTATGGAATGAAGAAAAGACCATTTCAAACCCAATTGGGATATATTTAAATATTATATTTAGCTATATATATTTTTTTAATATGTACAAACAATAACTGCATCTGTACGCTGCTGAACAAGTTTGTAGTCCTTGACAGTGAAAGTCGTGTCATCATGGCATATCGGGGAGAATCCAAATTTGGATTAGAGGTGCGGCAGTCATTCTTTTATAGGACGACCTAAACTTCAAATTCCGGGGGTCAGGGTTGGAAGAAGGCCCCATGGAGGCAGCCAGATTGAGCCATATTTTTGTTGCAGAAGTTTTGGTTCTTCTTGGCTCCATGGGACTGTACTGGACTTCTTGATGTTGAAGGCAGTCCGAATGCCTTCTCTGCAATGACACTGGCACAGAAGAGATCGCACACGCGTTGCCTTTTTTTATTGTTGCTCCGATATTCTTACACTTGGAGACATTGTAGGAAAAATAGGTGTTTATTTTTGTTTGATCTGTAGTTTGGTTGAAAACTCTTAGTTATAATGAAAGGGGATAGAATAATAATTAAATGCAACTGCAAGTTTTGGGTCCTAACTCTGTGTGTTTCTTAGAAATCTATTTAGTGCGAGGACTGAACTTTTACAACGAAAATATTATTTTGATCAGTTAAATCCGCATATACTTATAAATACTAATGATATCCTTCAAAATCATTATTTTTCTATGAGAAGGGGATGTGAGCCTGGACCGGAAACATATATATATACACCTAACTAGAAATCCTCGTTTGCTAAATCCCTTCACTCAGATTTTTTTGTTTTTTTTTCCTGAGGAGAGATTTATATCAGTAGTACTTATAGCTTGGGGAATTATTTC
This sequence comes from Lepeophtheirus salmonis, assembly GCF_016086655.4. Taxonomy (NCBI): domain Eukaryota; kingdom Metazoa; phylum Arthropoda; class Copepoda; order Siphonostomatoida; family Caligidae; genus Lepeophtheirus; species Lepeophtheirus salmonis. Next base: position 23,390,005 of record NC_052143.2, read on the forward strand.
CATAGAAATAAAATATAATACAAAATTTGGCAAAATGTATTTTTTTCTTTCTTTCTAAACATCCTAATCAGTGTGTATAACTACAGAAACATAAATTGTGGCCTATATATGAAATAAAATAACACATTTACGCCACAAAAGTGGTACTTAGAACCTAAAGTCATGTTACTATGAATAAAAAAATATATAAAAGCAATGAAAAAGTTGGGATTTTTTTCCTTTCATTGCTTTGGTTATGATTTATGGCGAAACAGAGAGCTGATACATACATAGGTATCTATTATTTTCGCAAATATAATTTCTACCCTCTTGTAATTTATAGGGCTGAACAAGAAAACGAAAATATACGTGTTCAAATGGTATGGGAAAAAGAAAAAAATACCATGGTTGTATTAAATTGTATCACTTCAAAACGAGTAACATTTTGCCTTTAGGTTCTGGCCACAGCAAGTAAACAAACATATAACATAACAAATGTAAGAGGAGAAGAAAAGGGGAGAAAATGATTTATTGCCCTTGTAAATAGGGCCCTTTAAATGAGAAGTTCATTTTGCTTCGATTCATTTTTAAAAAAAAACCTCCTCAGTTGTTATTAATAGACAGTGAATAAAATTGAGTATGATTTGATTACAAAATGAGAAGACATATTTGTTTGGTGTTCAAGAACTTTTTCCCCATGTCCCTCCTTACTTAGTAGTTTTTATGTATGTATGTAAATAATAATATTGAGACTCGGTCAGAGACCAAGTTTGTTTTCCATTCGGTCTTGAATGATTTTTTCCATAAAAAATTATCACAAATGAAAAAATTACGTTTCTTTTTTAAAAGAAACGTAATTTTTTCCATCAAATTTCTAACAAAAAAATGACGTTTGACCGAATCAAGAGATATTCTTTTAGACAGGTCTGTAACTACGGGGTTATAGAAGTGTGCTATAAGTATCGGTCCATATTTAGAACTGGAGACTGCAGTGTCGTACAATTCAGTCTCGGTCCAGTAGGTCAAGTACAGCATATCTGTCCTATCAACTAATAAAGTTGACGTCACATAACTTAATTTAATCAGTTCTAGTACTGACAGTATTAAAGAATGACGGTCGTAATTACTGATAAGACCAGCCCTAAGATTGAACAGGACTAGACTGAATAAATAAGGAACGACACAATATTACTTTGGCTAAAATCTTGTCGAAAGGAAAAGGTTTTAGTGAAAAAATAAATGTATTTTGCTAAAAAAGTTAACTTTTGTATCATAAATTTAAAATATCAAAAAATAATTCTGAAAGAAGATAAGATAAAAAAACATTCTCTCGGAATTATGAAAGTTCTGTCCAAAAAAAAAAGTAATAATAATAAAGGCCCTGCTTGTAAATCGAATTTTATAATAAAACAGGTCTAGACCATTAGTTAAAATTATAATGGTACCAGATCCGTCTATTATTTTGAGGCTAAAAGCCAACACTAATGTGAATGTGTATAATACAATTATGATATTAAAAAGAAATAAAAATATTGTTTGTACAAAGTGTTGATGTCTTCATGTTGTATGATATTGTAGACATTACAGCATATACAAATAGGCATCATTCTTTCTTTCCTCTCCAAGTATACATAATATATTGTACATACTTATCATTATAAGTATGTACAATTGACAATTTCTATTGACAATAAATTAATTGATTTATAGACGAGACTGTTAATACATATGTACAAAAGTTGAGGGTGAAGATTTATGATTCACAATACATAGTACTTCAAAAGTTTCCCCGAGTTATTTATTCAGTTATGCACATTCCATACTCGTTTCTGACTGGCTATAATATGTAGGTAAGTAAGTCATTATGCTTGTAGGTTGGTAATAGATGTAAGTGAGTTAAGCAATGAGCATGGCATCCATTTTTACTCTATGCCAAATTCCCTCTTATACATTGTTAGATGTTGTTATACATATGTGTAATTTGTAGTCAGCATAATAAAGTTATGAGGAAGTTTTCTTAGAAAATACAAATTAAGTAAATCTCATTAAAATCAAGGCAACACAAATAAATTACATAAAAATGAATGACTAGATAAATTTAATAGAGAGTGGGATGTATTTGTACATATATATGAATCAACAGCTGATATTTATTATGTTTTTTCAAAGCTACACAATACTGAATGACAAATAGGGGTGCTTTTTATAACGACTTACTCAAATTATTGTTGCTCATGAGTTTAAAAAAAATATTAATGCGGAAAAAAATTGAGATTTTTTTTCGACAATAGTTTATAGCAAAAGCAATACTCATTATAATACTAATTTACATAAAACAATCATTTTCAACCTCTTTTTACTACTCATGGACCTTATTTTCATTAAAAAAAATTCCGGACACCCAAAAAAATAAGTGCCGGTCACTAATAAAAATGATGAATACTTATAAAAAAAATAGTTAACGATATACCTCATTTTGACAGTAACAATTAAAATACCCACAAAGGTTGAGAACCACCAGTCTACATAAAATCTTAAGAATCACATATTCAAATGTATTTTCATATTTTCTGAGTACAACTACATTTACAAAAAATTTAATTCGTAATTTTTTTTGTATGCTTCTTTATAAGTCAATTATTCTATAATGAACTCTTTTAATAAAAAAAGCTTTCAAAACTAAGTGCTTCTTACCTTATAATTGTTTTTATTTTCTTCTAAGTAATTTTATATACTTATATTTCTATAATTTAATTTTATTTGATTTTTAAATTAAATCAAAGCACAATCTTGACATGCATAATATGGTTTCACACTTTTTTATTGAATAAATAATTATAAAAACACAAGATGAAGAATATTTAAATACACTTTTGGTATTAGTATTGACTTAAAATTAATATATAATTAGATATAAGGACCCACGACTTATGGAGCTGCTTACCCCTTAGCGGACAGCTAAAGACTAACGAATATTTTAATAAAAGTGGGAAAAAAAAACTTACGCTTCTATTATTGGTAGCGGGCGTGCTTATGTACCGCGAGTGCGATCATTAAGGGATCTCGCTCCTTTTTCTTCTTCCTTTCATATTATACTTTTTCTTAAAAAGAATAATATAGTAGGTATTGAACATAATGTATATTTATAAAATTTACTATTATTTAAAATTATATTTGAGGAAAAATTATGAAGATTTAGAAAAACAAACCGAAGTAGTAACTATGTACGTAATAGTGTAGAAACTCGATTAAAGGCCCCAATTCTTACTCCCTATAGTTCTAAAATTATTTTTTTCCTCTGCGATTTGGACCCATTTTTCGGTAATTAATGGGATCATAGAGTTTAGAACAAAATTTATTCGTTTTCAAGTCGTGAACCGACTGGCTTAGTCTCAAGATATAAAGCGATTATATTCCGATCCTGACTTATGATTAAAGTTGAGCAAAAAGTATGGATAAATAGCTGTTTTAAGATTTAAAGAAAAAGAAAACAGTTCATGCGTGTGCTTTTTTTTTATCTTTTTGATCATTTTTTACCAATATCATTGTTGTGATAACCAGGTGTTTTGCTGGACTGAATTTAACTATTTATATAATGTTATAGTTATTATAGGGAGCGGGGGGGGGAGCCCTCTCACAAAGAATATATATGTAGTTTGCTGCCTACGTTTATACAATATAATTAATATAATATTGTTTGCACAATAGCAAAGAAAATTCAGTCTATTTAAAATGTAGAAGATATCATTTCTAAAGCAGAAACAACACTTCATATTATATCCTTCAAAATCATTATATACAAGGCAGCTGATTTAAAAAAAATCATTTCATCAATATAACATTTGTCTCACTCCAAACCCTTTCCTCGCGCTCAGTCTCCAGTCCTATTTACGAGTTGTACGAATTCAGTTTATGCAACAGATTTAGATTCATATGACGTCATTGTGCACATGTTCATAATTTTGAAGCATAGATGACGTCATCAACCATTTACAACTAGAATTGATAGAAACCAGACTTTAAATGGAACGATTCCATACTGAATATTTCTTTGAGACGAATCTTCTTCAAAAGACGGAATTAATTTGGTCCACTAAAAAGCACGACGGACTATGACCAGTCTAGGATTTCAAACAGAAACTCAACACAAGTAAATACCTCAAATATGTTTTTTCAAGGGATGAATCTGTCTATGGAACGTCAATATAAATGTCAGCAAGCCATGATGAATAATAATGAGAAATGGGTCAATATAAATATTTATTGTGGAAATAATTAATTATAACAATATGAATTATAGATGTATGAACATCAGTTTGCCTTAATGTTTATTTTGTTGGAGTCATAATATTTGCTCTTGAAAAATAAAAAAATAACATGAAAACAATTACACAAAACATTGCCGATGATCAGAGTTAAAAAATAACTTTTAATATATATATGTTAATGTAGAGGTCAAAAAAATCCATATCTCTTCACAAAAAATTAATCTTTCGGAAAAAAATTCAAAAATTATATTTCTAATACTACATTTTTTAAAAAAATCAAGAATCTAAAGCTATTTGAAGAAAAAATAAATATTTCTAGGAAAAAAATTCAAATATCCAAAGCTGTTCACAAAACATATTTTTCCCCAAAAAGATTGGATTTTTTACATTTTTTTCCAAAAAAAATCATTTTTTTCTGAACAGCTATGGTTTTTGACAAAAAAAAAATTATTATTTTAAATATTTTTTCCAAAATCCACAGCTGCTTAGAAAAAATTACACTTCTACAGAAAAAATGTCAAAAATGAAATTCATTGAAAAAAAAGTTCAAAAATCCATAAATGTTGAAAAACAAAAAAAAATTTGGAAAACAATTTCAAAAATCCATGAATGTTGGAAAAAAAAATTGAAAGACAATTCCAAAAATCTTCAGCTATTGACACAAAAATATATTTGGAAAATATTTGAAATAAAAAATTTTTTTTGGAAAAAAATCTTAAAAATCCAGAACTGTTCATAAAAATTAGATGTTTTTGGAAAACAATTTCAAAAATAACAGTTTTACATATAAAAAAAAACATATTTGTAATAAAAATTTAAAAATTAATAGCAACTCAGAAAATTAAATCTTTCTACAAAAATATCTTATACCCCTAATTTTGCGCAAATTTTTTTGCAATCCACCGAGCATTGTGAAGAGCTCCAGGTATTTGATTTTTTTAAGTTTCAGAGTTATTTCACCAATATAGATGTTTTTGTAGTGATTAATTCTTTATCGTGCCCTGTTGAGAAGTTAAACTCCTAACTTTACTTGAAGCGTCAAACTATCATTATTTTCTGTGTTTTTATTTTTCTTCTAATTCTAGGTATGTGAAGATAGCTTCACAAAGTGTTTTTTGGTATAAAGGTATATGTTATTTTTGTCTCCCTGTCTTGAACATTATTATTTTCTTCTTCAGACTGTTCGAGAATATTTTTTTGGCATTAATAGGATTTATAATAGTGATTTTTTACATAATTTTTCAAATAAGAATAGTATGTTATCTTTCAGCTTTTCATGGAAATGCAAAAAAAAACTTGTGAGCTAATCTTGTATCAAAAGGAATTTAAAGACAATTTTTGTCGTCATTGTCTTTTGTATTTCTTGTAATTTTTATTTTAGTGATCGATAGTAGTTTTGCTTAATTATAGAAATGTAGAATCTTATTTGTAACATATTGACTGCTTTATTTTTCACTTTTTTTGTTCAATGAAGGGAAATTTGCTACATTTAGTTTGCTAATTGACATAACGTAACTTTTTTATAGCTTGGTAATTTTGATATCATTAGATACTTATGTCCTTTACTCTTCTTATGGCTTAGAATTTGGTATTTCAATTCTATACAAACTGATGAGTAGATCACTTACGCTAATAATTTTTTATTATTAAAAAAAAATATGACATAAAGAAAATTAACCTCACAAGATTTTTTGCATAATAAGACTGATCGAAAATATTAATTTGCCAACATAATATAATTACCAATTTTTATGGAATTGTGGATTTAAACTTAGTATATCACGATGACCACGTTAATTTTATATTTCATTCATTTTTACATACCGGCAGGACATATATATATATACTGTATTTATTTGAGATAATTTTTTCAAATAGTTATGTTACAGTACAAATGATGATCAACAAAACCAACCCCTATAACAAATCTCTTAATAAATTGTCTTAAAATTTAAATATATTAAAAATAACACCCAAAACATTTTAGTAAACTTTGATACTAATTTTAAAATTAGCTATGCTTTTCATTTTCTTAGATCGAGCTTCATTAATTAAAGACGAAATTACTTTCATGTTCTTTATGAATTAGAAAAAAAGAAGAGATCCCATATATTTTATCCTCCGCAAAAGGTGATCGATTTCTGATATATACAGGGATGATGATGGGATGAAACTATATCCTAAGAAGAGAACCAAACGAACCAAGCTTCATACAAGAGTAGAGTAGATTCCTTCCTTGTGTAAGAATCTATCCATCAATACATAACAATGAATATATTCAAGAGTTGAAACTATGACAGGATCCCTTCACTTTCATATTCAGATATAATGCTCTGGATGTGAAACATAAAATAAAATATAATAATTAGAAATAGGCACTAGAAAAATTTGAAGTTATTATCATATAACTAATATATTTAAATAATTTAATCATTCTAAAGGAGACAAATTTGATATTTAGATGTGCTTCTAATTTAACAGTTACTATAATTTAAGATCATTCTTCAACCCTTAAGACCGAAAGAAGTATACTTCTATATTTTCCAAGAGTTACAGGGAATCAAAGGAGGATATTTCTAACATAATCCTCCACTTCAAGAGATGTTCGGATTCCGAATTCTACGAGGACGACGGGATGAAAATTTATCCGATAAAAACTACCTAACTTCATAACATAAGAGAGTAGAGTGGACTCCTTCCTTGGGAATGAGATACCAGAGTCGAAACAATGAAGAGGTCTATTCAAAATGAGAAGCAAATTTTAATATTTTAAATAAAGATAATAATTATTTAATATCTTATTTGCATTTGTACAAAGTGTGTATTATAATATTACTTATTGCAGTGCATGACGTCATGAAATTGTAAGCATATTATGATAATGTTGCTTATTTGGTAGTACACCCACATAAAAATGGGATCACTTAATAAATACAAAATTAAACATAAATTCTTGGAGATACATAATTTTGAAATAAATCTTTTTATCATTTAAACATGGAGTATTTTTTATATATAAGCTCTGATATTCCTTAGCACTATGAATGACGAATAAGTCGTAAGAATCTAAAGAAAAGTATCGTTTTTCATAATTTTTTACTGTAAAAAAAGAAATATATCAAGTTTAAAACCAGATACAGGATCTATAAAAATACTTTTATAATCATAAAAAACACTTTTACAACAGTTTTGATGATCGTACTTTTAATTTGGGGATTGTCTTAAAGGTACAAATGACTCTGAAAAATAATAGTCTCAAATTGCTTTAATCCCAGATATTTCAGAATTCGACCAATAAGAGAAAAAGTAATATTAGTTTTGAATTTTGCGTTAAAAGATATATCGATTATTGGCTTCAATTCATTTGTATAAAATTCCCTCCTCTAATTTTCCCCTCGTGCTATAAATAAATAATATTTTTGTTTACTTACACTTGTCATAATTTTGACTTTTTTACATTTCAAGTAGTGATTTTGCAAAATTGAAGGAGGTAGCCTTAGTAAGAGGATTGGGAAACACTGTACAAACTCTGCACATCTCAGCAATTATAAAATATGTAATCACGGGCCGCCAGATATATATAATATTTATGTATATCTCACGTCATAGCTTCACTTTCTATCCTTTTTATTGCCTGAAAGTCATATATACTCGTGAATACCCAATGAAGTATTTTATAATTTCCTTCTATTTCTACGCATCTACAAGCATAATTATTTGTACATATATAAATAAATATGTATGCAGATATAATTTTATGCAAGGCTGCAATTATTCGTGGAGTTATTACAATTCAAGCATGCAAAGGAAGATGCAAGAAAAATTCGTACGTATATGTATATTACACATTTATTACCTGGAATAAAATTTTTGAAATTGGTAAGAGTGCCAATGAGGTAAAAGAAAAACATTTCTTATAAAAAAAAAAGTTTTTTGACTACTGAACATTCATATAAAATAGATACATATAGAGCACTGTGCACAAATATAACTTTGCCTCAAGGAAACATATAATATATTTCATGACAGAGAGAGCAAGAAAAAAAAGTCAATATAAATGCCTTCTAGCGGATTTTTAAGGAAAAAATAAATTTATACAAGTGTATGTATGTATATATAACCTATAAAGCATGAAAAATCATTGGGGTTTGCTTAGCCAAAACCTTATGTCTATTTTAATATATATTATACAAATGTATTGAGGTCAATGGGTAGTTGATGATATACTTTTGGCAGGCAGTTTGATTTTATTTTTTTCAGAGAACATTAACTTTTACGGTCAAGCAAATGATGCAAAAATCATTTAAAATTTACGAGTAGCTGATATTGGATTTGCCGATTTACTCTGTACATATGCATTACCAATACAAATTCTCCAATATTACTCGAAGAACTCCGTATGATATGGAGGCGTTCTTCCAACTAAAATTACAAAATAAATATAACTTAAATTTAATCTTCAAAAACCTCTTGTTTGTGTCCGAATTCTAACAGTCCTATAAACAGGGTTGATATTATGTGGTAGTACACATTTTATTATTTTCATAAGTCTTTCCTCCCATTTTTGCGGAGAGGGAGGAGTGGCTCAGTGCAGATGCTTTCATCGAACTTCTAGATAAGAAAGTGTTACATTGGGGTAGAGAAAAGTTCAGGACAACTTTGTTTTCACTCCAGACGGAGCTCCATGTCATCACGCTGTTAAGACACCTTTTCGGACTTTTGGGACCTCAACATGTGACCACCCTCCTTTCCAGACACAAAACCCTTGAAATAATATATATAGGCGTGACTGGAAGAAAGAGTCTTTGTTACTCCTCACATGAGTGTCCAGTCTCTTGAGGCTTCCATCAAAAAGGAGTGGGCCAAGCTCGAGTCTTAATACATAGTCAAGGTCTGAAAGGGATTTAGGCCTCGTATTGAGGCAATTATTAAAGTTGAGGGCTGAAATATGGAATAAAAGTTGTGCCAAGTACTATTTTCAGATGATTTTGTCAAATATATGTGCTCACCTAAACTCTGGTTTAAATTTTACTTCTGAAAAATTGAAAATAATAAAATGTGTACCACTAGATAAGATCAACCCTGGATATAAATGTGCATCCCAGACCTATGACTCCTGAGGATTGTAATAATGATGAAAATATTAAAGAAATTGTCAATTCTATAAAATCTAATTTCTAGTTATTTGTAAAAACAAAATGTTCATTTAGCTTTTTTTTAGAGTCCTCCCAAGCTATTCAGCCCACATAGAAAAATCCAATTTACGGTGCTTTAGAATACCCTTTTATGGATATAGGTCTGATTATGGGAGTGTTTGTATTTCTAAATCTGAAGCAAGACCATTTCAACTCTTGAAGGAAAACAATAGTAAAGTTATAACGACCTATAAAGTTGTAATTTTTGAACAAGATATATTATTCATTTTAGCATGGATATTTTGACCACCGTAGATGGAGCATAACTTCAAAATATGTCAAATTGATCGTTGAGCCCGAAAAAGGAGGAATTCGAAAAAAAATGATACCAACTATCACAAACTCAAAATCAGTTGGTCAATTTTTACAAACTATATAATAATTCTTCATTTCATTCTAGAAACTTGTTATCAACTGAATAAGAAATTATTCAAGTCATTGTAAATTTTGCATCGTTTCGTTGTATTTCGTAACATAGGATCTCCTATCTGTTTTTGTCACATAAAATTTTGCTTTTATTTCGTCAAGAAAAATAAAAGATTTCTTTAATTAAACAAAACATTCAAACAATTGTTTCATTTAATCTTCGTATCGTAATTATCCTGCAACAAACATTCGCTGACAAATACATTACGTCTTGTCAAAATGCACAAAATTAACATTGATTCGAGTTTAACCAATCAATATTAAAAGCACTAATAAATAACTGACACAAAACTACTGATATTTACAATTATATTTAATGACGAAATGGATAAAAAATTAAGAACTTGATTGTAATAGCATACTTTTTTTATATACAAACAAAAATATCTTGGGGTTATCACTTCTCGCAATCTCATTTATAAATCTATGATCATATCCCTGTTTATTAGATCTTAGTATTTACTTATTTATAAGTACTATTCAAATAAACATGCATATAACATCGATCTATAATTAATTCATGGCTATTCACATCGTAAAGAACTTTGCTCAACCTTCATGGAACACAACTTTATACAATTACATATTGAAAAATAAAATTCTCACGGATTTGGAAACAAATCGGCAATTTCATGGGAAATAAATGATAAATGGTTATTGCTCCAACTATGGCTCTACATACACTATCATCATCATCATGATGTTCATGCCATTACTTTATTGATAACAAAGACGTTCTCACTAGTCAATACCTCATGGTTTCTTTCTTTAGAGTTGGCTCCTCAAGCCAGAGAGTTTGTCATTCAGGAAATCAAAGTATGTATATGTACATACATAGGAATATAATTGATGATTGCGTATGTACTATTTGTTATTAAGTTTGTAAATGTGGAACAGAGTCCTACCTGTCTTCCTTAGAGTCAAAAAGTTACATACATCCCTGTGGTTTTACTATGTCTGATATATTTGTTATATAATTTTTACAAAAATATTAATATTTTTGTAAATATAACTTTTAAATTTTTAATGTTTTTGTAAATTATTTATAGATTTTTTCTTGCAATTCTATCATTTTATAGAACTTTTAATAGAGAAGACATTATAAAAGGACAGAAGAATTGGTCTATATCTAGTTTATGTTGATGTATCCTGTTTCAATAAAAAAACCCAACCAAAAAAAAAGGATTGAATAAAATAGATACATTAATTATTCTGTACAAAAAATTGTTGTTATGAATCAAATCTATATATTCATTTGTATTGTAGTGAAGTTTGTCCCATTAAAAATAATGAATTTGCATATTTTGGTGATATCTACATACATTATTTGATATTTGTCTGGAAAGGATATAATTTTAATATCCTTTATTATTGTTTAATGGAGAAGAGCAAATTTGAATCTTAACACTGAAATATAAATTCCGGAGTATTGGTACAATTCAAATTGAATAGATGCATTTACAAAAATTACTTGAGGAAATCTGATTTATCTATGAAAATATTAGCATTTTTTGGAGGAAGGTTTATGATTCATTAGTAGGTTAAAATAAAGGAGAAATGACAAAAGTGAGAATCATTATTATAAATATAAAGGCACCAGAAAAATGAAAAAATAATTGTTTGTTTGTTTTGGAGTCTTTTCAAGGGAATTTTAACTTTTTTACATTTGTGTTTATTTTCTAAATTATGCTAATTAATATAATTAAGTCTTGATATTACAAAATTATGCTAATGAAATATTTAAACAAATAAAAGTATTCCAGGACCATTAATATAACAAAATACGAAAAAGTGGAGGAGAACTATGATTTTATACATAAACATTTGATTTAGTTTTATTTGACAGTTGAAATTAGTGAATTTATTATGAAATAGGTGGGTTGAAATCACTTTTATTGTTTTTTATAAATATGCAAATACTTCCATAATATTTAAAAGATGATTAGAAATTGACTTGAAAACTTGGAATGGAAGATATTTTAACGAATTTCATAATAGAATTTCTTAAAGTATACTTCTCAAAACTTAGAAAAATCTCCCATAGGAGAAACGAGAAACAACTCCATCGCAAAAAATATATTCCTTTACTATAAGCAAGATCAAACATTCCTTATTTTAAAAATCCAAATGATTTATAATTATTATTATTAAAAAAAAAGACAAGATTCATAATGTTTTATATAAATAAAAAATTTAGAAACAATAATAATTAGTTATCGTTAATAAGAAACAGGATTCAAAAATGTTCTTTTCTTAAGAATGAAGGAATGTTTGGCAAATATGTTCAAATGCTGTATGAGGGAAACACAAACACCCCAAAGTTTGAGAAAAAATACACTTAAGATTATCAAGTATCAAAGGATAAATTTTGTTTAATTATTTCGACTTGGTCAGTTGTTAGTATATGGCATTATATGATTCAAGGAGTTTAAAAAGTAAAATCATATTTATATATTTCCTATGATATAAATCAAGTGCCGAAACGATGACAACATAATCATTCTTACGAAATTAAGGTGGGTAAGAGATACTTTTTTGTCTTTTAGAGACGTTTAAAGTCTATGGGATATGTTAGTATTATTATGATTATGTCCATTCGGATCTGTGTATATATGGTTAGAGTTTATTTATCCACTTTTCCTTATATTTATCTTACCGTATTTTAAATCTCGTGTTGCTACCTGCGGGGCGTATGTATATATAATAACTCTTTTGTTTTAGTTGCTTAAAGTTAGTTTCAGTAAAAACAATTCTTCTAGCAATATATTTTTTTATTATCACAATCCAACAGGATTCACTAAAAAGAGACGGAACAGAAAAATAAAACATATACATTAGCTGTCATAACTAAAACATTTTGAAAATTTTTGGAACAGTAAGATCAATAATAAGGTCGATAATTATTTGTAACAAATATAAATGAATGAAGAAAACTGGGAAAATATTAACAATAATTATTTCATTACATCAATATTTATTTTTTTAAACCTTTATTTACAGAGCAAATAGTTTATAAAAATTAGGATACTCTAAACATTTCTGCTGAAGATGCATTTACAAAAATATAACTAAACACTATACTTTAAAATTTCTTCACTGGATTAAGGCCTACACACATAAAATATTCATATATCTAAATTAAAAACATTGCCATCTAAAATCAATAAAATACAAATATAGTTTTAATAGCAAATTTGCTTTTAAACCAACCACTAGATCGTTTTTTTTTTTTTCTTTCCTGTTTCTAAAAAGTTTGAGTATCTTCTACAAAGTCCAAAAATGTCTTGATGCGTTTGATGTATGATATCAGAGGTCCAGTCCCAAGCACTTTCGATAACCCTAGGGATTTTCAACTCGAATGCTCCATATCTTACCACTGCCAAAATTAAAATAGCACAAATTTATCTACAACCACGAGTTCTCCTACAGTTATATTCCTAGCTAGGTAGCTAGAGAACTTTTTACCAGCAATGATATTTGCTTTGATACGTAAACTATTACCAAATATGATATTTCTGGGTGATCCATTGAAATCTGAGCACTTACTAATTCAATAATATTAATGATGGTGATCATGATTGATATTAATTAATATTTCGATATATTAAATTATAAAAAAATTATTTACAAAACAAGACAAACCTAATCTTTCTAGCTTACATAAATGTCGAGAAAATGACATTTAAATGTGATTGACAAATTTCCATTCCTGGACTCCAAGTCTATGCTGTCAGCAAGTCGGAAACGTGGGAGAGGAAGAAGCACTATGTCAAAAAGGCCAAACTGAAACCAGAAGAGTTAAAAAAAACAGCCCAGACCAATCCCCTCAAGTCCATGAGAGACCATGCAAGAGATCTCGGGGTTTCATACCTAACTGTCCAGAGAGCTATCAAAAAGTGGTGGAAAGAGCGGGATGAGGGTCTGACGCCACTTTTAACACCAATAATGAAAGAAGCCCATTTCCTCCGTTGCAAAACTCTTTTGAATGTGCCTTTTGAACTATTTTTTGCCACTTTTGCCCCCTCCCCTCCTACAGAGTCCGTCATCCAAAAAAACGAGGCCCTCAAAGCCACTGTTAGCTAGCTAAGGAACGCCAAGAAAGAGGACTACATCCATAGTGGGTGGCAAGCTATTCACCGCCGCCTGGAAGCCATCATTGCTCTTAAGGACGGCTACAGGAATGATAAAGTGAGATCAGACACATATCTATTTATAACATCAATTTTGTTACATTGTTAATAAATTAAATCTTGTTGAAATTTAAAATTAAATGTGGTCACATTTTAATGTACCATTCAGTATATTTGTAAAGAATTTCATCTCCATTTACTGAATAATAGTAGAAGCAAATAGATTGATTGCTTCCTGAATTTATAGTTAATTTTTGGATGATATTTTTTTCCTATGACTTTATGGAAATTAAATTCAAATAATGCTACTAACTATATACAACATTTCTGATTATATAGAAAGGCCACCCATATTACATGTTTTAACGAATTCTGCATTAGAGGTTTCTTAGTACATGAAGGATAAGTCTAATCGGAATTAACTTATTTGATGGTTTTTATCTATTTATATCTCTTTGTATATGAAAATAATAAATTTTCAGTTGTGAATAACCCAGATAACCAGTTTTACATACAGGGACAATACAACGATCTAGCATTCTTATAAGAATTAAAATCTAAATTTTCACAAATTTCAAGAATGATATAAAACATAAAAATTGTATATTATTATCTAATATGTTCATGGTATGTTCATTGTACATTCAAGATAGTAAGTATCTATGCAGTAAAATAGAAAATAAAAAATCTTATGACGACTAATGTATAGCATGAAGAAAGATATATTTTCTTGTGTAATCCATGTACAAATATTAGGCAAGAACATAACTCCATAACTTCCATAAGTTAGTCTTTAGATTGAATTAACGGGGTGAATTCTTTAAATCTCTTTAAAGAAATTATATGTCACGAAGATAAGATCGAGGTTTTTACATTTTCAAATCCTCAGAATCAACCAATATGGCTACTGAATTAGATTATCTAAAAAAGGAATATTTATTTTAAATCGAATAATTATTTATTTCATTGAGTGAACCCATATTAAACTAAAAAAAAAAGGGAATTTATTTATCCCTAAAGGATTAAATAATCATATTTTTGGCGTTTTTTTTTAAAGGATTGACTCATTCCTTCAAATGTATGTATGCATAGTTTAAATTCAAATTTAAAAGGAAAACTAAACGAGATTCGAGTACTTTAAAGTGTATTTATTCCTTTTGTTATTTTACTGGAGTGTTTGAAAACATGTGTATTTCCTTTCTACCAAACTTTTTTGATCCTCCTTCAACAAAAATTAATGATCATTATTCTATAGTTATTATCAACCATTTATAGCTCTACCTCTTTCGGATCGATATTTTATCTAAAAAATGTAAGCATTAAATTGAAATTGGCATTGAATGTTAATGTTGAAATTTAATACTTAATACTTGTTGGGTATTATAAGAAACATTTTAACTCAAAAAATAGATGAGATAAAAATAGAAATACTGAAATTGTTCAGCAATATACATAAATGGATATGGAATAGGCTCTATCACATTTTTTTTCACTAAAATAATTTGTGTTTGTGTGTTTAGTAACCCCAGGAAACTATTCACGTTAAAGCTTGCAAGGAAAATAACTAAGGATTAATGAAATATTCATGTTCAATTTGGCATCCTCCTCAAAAAATATAATCTATAATTCTCGCAGACCTGACGAAGAATTAAAAAACTCGTTTTAATTACATTAAATTATATTAAAAACTGTAATATGTACATATAATATATTAAATTTATTGACGAATTAATTTAATTAGTTAATCCTTCTATCAATTTTTAATATAGGAGCCAAATATAAATATAAGTCATGTTCTATGCAGTTTGTTTTTCCATTAAGCCTACGCTCTAAAAGTAATTAAATATATCGAATTTAAAAAGAGTCTAAAATTTAAAATTCATCAAAACCAGAGTTCTTATAACTTGCCTGTTGTCCCGTTGAAATATATATTCCATAATTTTTTTCTTATCACTCAATCTGCTTTTAGGTGCTTAACAGATAGCTTAACATATCTATGTTGAAATGTCTTAAACAATATTAAAAATGGGAACTCCTTCTTTTACATAAATTGTACATATAATTTTGTTTCTGTTAAATGTAATTGAGAAAGTTTTAACATATCTCTGGTTCATTTCAACTCCTAAGTATGTTTTTGATCAATCTTGTGTTTATAAATTTGATTAGCATATAAATATATTTGGGTAATGGTGTTACAAATTTGAAGTGCTCAAAAGATGTATATAAATTTGTTAAAAGACTGCCCCTGAAAACTAGAGGCAAACACTTAATTTAAAAAGAGTTCAAAATGACCTAAAAGAGGCACATTTAAAAAAGTCTTGCGCAATGAAAGATATAGGTTTCTTTCATTGCTGGTAGCCTTTTTGCTATCACAAGGCTCTTTCCGCCCACTTTTTTTATGGTTCTTTGAACAGTCTGGTGTGAAATCCCCAGATCTCTTACATGGGCCCTCATGGGCTTGAGGGGGATAGGCCTGGGCTGTTTTCTTTAACTCCTCTAGATCCAGTTTGACATTTTTGGATTAGCCCTTTTTCCTCTCCAACGTTTCGGACTTGCTGATGGCGTAGACGGTGGTCGTGAAGATGCCCAACTGCTTGGAGTGCGTGAATGGAAATTCATCAATCACATTCAAGTGTAACTTTCTCAACTTGTACGTAAACTAGAAAGCTCCTATTTGTTTTGTATTTTTATAACTAATTGCTTATGCTTTAACATATCGGAATATAAATTAATTTCAATCACTGAAACTTAATCAATTATTGAATTAGTAAGTTTCCAGATTTCAATACACCAGACTATCTTATTTTCGTTGTTTTTTTTTTTTGGATACAAGACTTCTTGGGGAAATCAAAAATATACAAGGTGCGACAACATAACTTCTTTTTTCCAAGAAGCAACAAAATAGGAAAGTATAAATAAGAAAAGTTTTAAAGTTAAAATTTTAAAAATCATATGAATACTTGATGCACTTAATAATTGCTTAATAAAACAAACTTTAGTATATTAATACACTGTGTTTTTTTTTTTTTTTTTGTTTATATTTTCATAAATTTTCAATAATAAATTTGAAAAGAGTAGTTATTTTATAAAAAAATAGAAATTTAATTTGCAACATATCTTCTTTTATACTTAGTTATGGATGATTTGTGGATTATGTAATTATTAGTTGTTAATTCAACGAATGTCTAAAAACTGTTGGTCCAATTACCAAATTTGAACATAGCATACTAATTTAGAATTGTGTAACACTGTGGACTTATTACTGTTTAAATAACTTGCAAATTTCAAATTCTGAGAATGAATTGAAAAAATGGTGTATTGTAAATTAGGTATTGCAAAAATTAATTGATTTTCAGGTATCGTACAAATAAAAGTTCAAAAGCTAAATTGAAATTAATTTGATTTCGAAAAATATTATGTCAAACCATTTTTTTGGCAATATTTATTTTCGACGGCAAACCTACGTTCTTCACTACTCTAACGCATAAAAGTAATTGACTGTATTTAAGAAAAAAAAAAAAAACACTTGAGAATCTTGTCACTAAAATGAAAACACGTACACCCCGCTATTTTTTCTACAGTGTCGTTGCCACCCATTATAATAAAATAATTTTTGTAGCTCCCTGTATAAATAAACATTTCTGTTGAAAATTATATCACAGATCAACAAAAAATATTTTTTTATCTAACTCCAGTAGTACTTGACGCACTAATTATGAATATGTAATTGGTTTTGTTTTTTATCAAATATGATTTTTGATAATTTGAGTATTTTTATACCTTTTTACAGTTATGAAAAACTTATGACAAGTAATTACAAATTCGTTATTTGCATGTCAAGTAATACATGAATTAGAAAGGAATTAATAAGACTTTTTTAAATAGAATTTGTTTGACTTGTGTAATCAATGGATGATTTACGAAACAAAAGTTTAAATTACTTAGGTATGATAGTCCAGTATTACAAACGTATTCTACGATGTTTTTGAAGAATTACACATTTGAATTTAGAAATCGATTATGGAGAGCAAAATTCATTTTTTCATAAGTATCTACAAAAATAATCTTTCAGTAATTTAGTCTTTTTAAATATCAATTTCTTACCAAGAATTCAAAATTGCTTGATATAAAAAAATATCATTAAATTTTGATCATGGTTGATTTTCAAAAAAAAAAAAAATATTTCAAAAAGTCAGAAAGTTCTCACAACTACTTAGTCGAATAGAGGTTATTGGTTTGAGAAAATATTTTTTTTTTTTTCTAAATATTATTATTTTGATATCATCATGTATTTATGTATTTCGTTACAAAGTATGATGTCATTAACTTAGAAAAAAAGATAATAAAATTTTATTTTTAGGAAAAGTAATGTTACGTAAGTGGCTTTCGTATTTTTATAACATTTTTCATATAGTTATGTACACATATGCCTACCATATTAGTACATGCCAATTACATCTTAAAAAAGTACATTGTAACCGATTTGGAAGATGGATCAATTTCTCTTCTATGCTCAGATACTTGGCATAAATATCCTTCGTTAAGAGTTTAATATACTTCCTTTATAAGTCTTTTTCTGTAATTGAAAAATATAATTGAATCATCAATTATTTTTTATTTGTATGTACATACATACATTGTATTTACATCAAATATTAATATGGATATTTGAGGAAATTTACCATTACATATTATTATAATGTAATTGAACAACTTGACTTGAGTAATGTGTAAAATTGCCTTTCATTGATCATATGGAATGCACTGATTAAGTATAATGCCCATTATAGTATAAAAATTAACGTATGGGACCTCGAAGTTTTCTTTTATGTATATATTTATAAATATATATAAGTTAAAAAAATATGAAATTGAAGATCAGGCTCTTTTTTTATTGCAATCTGACGATAATTTTTCCGCCAATGCGGTAATCACTATTCTTTCATTCTTGAAGAAGGAACAATATGTATGAAGTAATCACTAGTTTGTGAGAGATGAAGAATAACTATGAGGATTTGTTGAGGAGTTATAAGTGTAAGTCCTGGTTGGACTCGGAGATCAATGGAGAATTGACATCGTTGTAATTCCCGCCTACATCCAGTATCATACGTAAAATTTGTGTTTATTTATTTCAACTGATAACTGCTCTCAGATATATAATACAACGTCATGACAGCTAAGCTGCTCTCCTCCCAAACATACTTCAAATTGTCAAGGTGACCATGTTAATTTTCGGTTTCTTTTTTTATTATACTGCCATTTCATATTATTTTGATCTATATAATAGCATGATAATCAATGTATATATACAAAATAACGTTCGTGGGTGTGTGTGTCCACGCCGTTGAATTTAAGAGGCTGAAATTTTGGATGAGAGCCTCTTTTGAATCTGGTTCTACTAAAACAGGTGTGCCAATTTTTTGGGGGGGTAATATAAGGGGGCTTATTCTATACTAAAAAACAAAACAAAAATTTTGAGCTCAAGGAGACTAGATAAGGGATTATAAACAATTAAGTGACTGGCGTCTCATAATTTATACAATTTTACGAATGGTAAAATTTTCTAAATTAATTCAAAATTACAAAAGTTCTGGAAAAAAATAAATGAGTGAATATTGCTGTTATGCAATTTTTCATATTTTTCTACTTTTCTTTTTTCTTTTATCAATCGTCAACTTTCAATTTTTAAAAAGAAATGCCCCAAAACGATACATTTTGGACATACAGTATTCGTGAATTTCAATTGGGCTATTTTTTTACAAAAATAAAAGATGAACCTCTCATCTAGACACTTTTTTTGACGCAAACATATATTATAATTTTCCCCTGTCTAAGCATTAAAAATAAATAATATTGAACATTGTCAATGTGATTTCCCGTTTTCTCCTTGGTCTGAGCAACGCCGGGTAACATTGAGTTCAAGATAATAGTTTATACAGAGTGCCTTGTCCAGTAAACTATGTCGCTCTATATTTGTCATTTGCTTCAGTTAATTTCAATCTTGAGAACCATTGTATAATTACTAAGGATATGGAAGTTATTTTTAAATGTATGCTCAGGAGGGTTTCAACAGTTTTCACATCCCTAATGATTACCTTAGAAAATAATAATACAAAAGTACCTAAATATACTCGTATATATGTTGAATTCTTTATTCAAACCCCTTGGAAATGTCGATATATTAAAGAAAACCAATTTATTTTTCAATGGTATAATACATAGTTACGTATAACTATGACCATAAAGAAAATAAACTTTACATTACAAAATAAAGGTTGTAAATTGAGTAGTTATTTAATTTAAATATTATTGGTTCCTATATTAATTAATATGTTATGGGATCACATGGGCATCTTACAAAGTCGTTGACGAAGGGCAGGATAGCCTTGATTCCCAAGAAAGGTTCGCCTACGGATGTCAATAACTGGAGACCAATTACTGTTCTTAATGAAAGCTATAGAATCCTTTCTGCTATTCTTGCAGCAAAAAAGGAGCCAATTTTAAATAATAAGCTCGGTCTGGAAGAGAAAGGATTCCTGAAGGGGAAGAGGATTTCTGATATATCAAGAAATATTCAAACTGGAATTGAGAGTATACAAAATAAGGGGAGATACGGTGCAATTATTGCAATTGACTTCTGTACGGCCTTTGATACCATTTTACATGGACATATTTTGAGAGCAATAAATAAACTCTTTCCTAGAAGATTTTTCAACGTAATTAGAGCTCTTCTATTCAATGGTACGTTGGTTATTGCATAAGGTGATTTGGAAAGTGACTCAATAGTTTAAAAAAATGTTTTTATCAAGGGTATTCTTCAGCTCCGCTACTTTTCACTGCAGGGATTAAAGATCTTGGGGATACCATAAGAAAGAAGTTTGGGGGTTTTGGAGTGAATTTTGGAACGTCAAAACATATTATTAATATATATGCTGATGATATCACTTTAATATTGTAGGCAAAGTCAGAAATCCAATTAACAAAGAGGATTGAAGTTTTAATGAACTACATCAAAAAAACTGAAAAAAGGTCTGGTTTGAAGATTAACAAGAAAAAGACAGTTATTCTTCCTTTGGGCAAATGAGATCCCTTTGAAGGAGGACTTAGAATAGCTGATTGCTCTATAAAACAAGTGGCTATATATTAGGAATTAAGTGGGAAAGTAAAGGAGCCTCGTATACAAACTGGACTGTCTAAACTTTTTTATTAATTCTTCGATTCACAAATGGGAGAAATTTAATCTTCAAAAAAGAATTGACCTTTTTAATTACCAAATTTTTTCTGCTACTCTTTATAAGACAACGTCTATTCCATGGTTAGCCAATAAGGTCATTGACGAACAAACTGCTGGCTCAATGAGCTTTTTCATTGAAGCTACATAGGTTTTTTAAAAAGACCCAAAAGTCAGTTAGGAGGAGGTTTGTCTTTGTTCTCTATAATTATTCAGAAAATTTATCGAAAGATTATAATTGACCTTTCAAGAAACTGAGTGGGGTGCATCTATTTCACCCCATCCTGCCTAAAATTGGTTAATGCCAGGAAATGATTTTATTAATGACAAAATTGAGGAATTTTGTCATCTTTGGCCCGCTGTCCAGAGGATCATTTGGAAAGGGGTACCAGTCTTTTTATCACTTCTACTATTGGCATTGTGTGTCAGAATAGTAATAACAAGTTTTTCTTTAAAACCTTATAGACCCAAAAAAGTTGGTATGGACAGCGTTACCCAAAAATATAATCATGGTAATCTTGAACATAATTATTTCTTCAATAGGGGAAAGTTTTTCTTCCCACTGAAAAGAGCAACAATCATCCATCTCACTAAATTTCCGTGGCACTTATGAATGAATTTCCCCTCCAAGTCTGAAGAACAGACGGATAAAATCTGCGATGGACATTTAGATTGTTTGAATCTACCTAAAACATGGGAGAAGAGGATTAAAAATTCTACTCATTCTTTTTTATGAAATTTGTAGCTATTTTGTGGCTTTGTTTTATACATTGTTTATTGTCCAATTTTATAGAAGGAACGTATTGTTGAAAATAAATTGATTACTAACGTCATATATAGTAATTTTTCAACACATCTGACATAGGTTTAGGGAATTAACTTTAAACTAGAATATTTATATATTATATGTAACTTCTCTGAATTAATAAAGTCTTAAGAAAAAAAAATATTCAAATTAATTGTTTTTTGAAAAACATATTTACTAATGGAATTAGTAAATTCGTGAATGCATAATGCAATTGTATTCCTCACAACATCAATAACCTATATGTATGTTTTGTCAACTTTTGGTTCTTATTAGGCTTCTGGAGGTTGATTTTCCCAATCTAACGATATCATCCTAAAACGTGATCCTATCGTTACTACTAAATAATAAATTGTCAATACACTTTTATGACAAAGTCGTTGGTTTATGCTTTTTCTGTCTCTTATTGTAGAAAAGGATTAAATTTGAATAATTTTCTGACTTTTGTTCGCTTTTGAAAAGAAAAACATGTTTTTGACAACAAAATATAAAGACTCCTTAATGCTATGTACCTAGAATAGTTCCAAAAAAATGGAACGCAATACAGAAAAAAAAGTGAGATGAAATAGCCTTTTCTTAGATCTCTTTTAGTGATCTTTATTAATTTATATATCCTACTGAAAATAAAGACAAAATTATGTAGCCTAGGCTGTATAGACATATTTAGTAAGGAAAATTGGGTTTTTTTTTAGCTCTTCCGTTTTTTGGAGCTTGCAAACAGAAAAATAATTTTTTTTATTCTGAGCTATTTTTATTATAATTTAATTATAGAGTAGTAAACTTCCTATTCTACTACAATTATTTTTGAAACCTGATTGAAGATTTGTGCATGCTGGTAAAAGACGGATTGTAAGTACTTTTGGACTCAGTCACATTGAGGAACAACATTGGAGTAATTTGTGCGAATGCCTTTGTTTGTTTCCCTCTTCCCTCGTCAAAACTAATTGTAGTTAATATAATGAAACGTTATGACAGCTAATCTGCTCTCCTCCAAAAAATTATTCAAATTGTCAGGTTTACCATGTTGATTTTTGTTTCTTCTTTTTAACATGCCAAAATATACATTTAGAGGCGCCATAATTAGAGATGAGAAAAAATAGCAACTTACTATGTAATGCCTATATATTTAAAAGAAGTATTTAAATGTATAAGCTAACAATCTACGACCAAAAAGCAAAAATCTTAAGGAATTTCTGCGATGTGGATGGGGTGCACCCTAAAATCTTATCACCGTTTGTATTAGGGCCGTCTCATGTAGGATACATCAACGTATCATGAGTATGCATTTTTTTCTCTGGAACATCAGTATTTTATATAATTATTTTATGCCCTAACCAAATAGTATTAATCCTCTTAATCCCTCCTTCCTCATCCCCTACTCAAATTATCCCTCCAAAAGAGGAAATCTTGATCATCAATAACAAACATCCATCCAAACAACTTCAATCAATATAATCAACACTCTATTCAAAGTGTAAATGAGAAGCACAGGTGCAACTAATCCAATGCAGTAAAAAGTAACAGAGAATAAATCATATTTTTGTATCTTTGTACGTACCTTCATTGTACATAAAACACATTTAAAACATTTAATTCAATCTCAATTAGAGAATTAATACCTTGTTATAGTATGTATCTACATACTTATTTATATAGACACTAACTAACAAGTGTTGTGTATGACAAACTTGTTATATGTTACATTACTAGTGTAATTGAACAGATTTTGTTGTTATTGTTTGGGTTCTTCTGTTAGATCATTAATGTTTCCTTCATTGCAAGTTCGAATACATTTTTCCAATCCTATATTTTTCAGTAGCATTACGAATTTAGATATGACTCCTTTTTAGTGCTGATCGGTATTCCCGAACTTTGGAGAATCTGGGTATCTCATGTATTTAAAATAGTAATGGAATACATTCGTTGGGAGAGGACTTTTTTTTAAATGGTCTGCCGGTAATGTATGACCCAAATATATGAGCTCCTCCCAAACAAAATAGTCCTGTGTACAAAAAAGCAAGAATGAAACTTGTCTTATATATAAGACAACACCATCAATCACTCAAACAGCTCCTCTACCCCCAAACCAAAAATTACTCCTTGTAAGTTAACCTTAACGACATTTTTATTCGAAAAAGTATCGAAAAGTAATAAAGTAATATTTTTTTCTTTGTCGTGAAATATACGTATAAACTTGTCATTTAGCACTTACTTTGGATTTTAATATTGATACCAGAATGAGTATGATTTAAAATTAGAGTAACATGAATAGGAATCATAATTACATGATTGGTATATTTATTATTTTCTGCGTCAAAGTGGTAATTCAGTAACCTTTTCCATTTGGCAAAGTATTTTATGGCGAAAAGGTTTCTGACAAAGTGTCCGTGCAAGTGTATAAACTCTCATTAAATATTTTGTAAGTTTCCTCATTTGCAAAGTTGCAAATAACCTATAAATTTGTGATAGTAAATTTTTACAATGAGAGACAGAATATTATTTTGAAAGGCTTAAAAATTGTACACTTACTATGTACAGGCTGGTCCAGATAAATTGGGAAAATCTTTGAAGGCTTATAACGTACGAAATAGATGGGCTAAAATCATATTTATTATATTATTTGAAAACTAGATTTAATGGCATTCAATTATTTATAATGATATCTGCCTTTCTTGATAACCACACCCACATAGTACAGGAAGCTTTGGTATGCCTGGGCGACCTCGTGCAGATCCAGCTCGCCAATGTACTGGTTCTGTTTTCCCCCTTTTAATTTACATTACCGGGATGAATGGAGTAGCCCAAGGAAGAAATTACACGTTCCAACAACACAATGCACCGACCCGATAGGCTAAAAAAGTGTAGGATGTCTTGTCACAAATTGTCTCCACTTTTGAGCAACGGAGGTTGGACCTGCAAACCACCCGGACCTGAACCCATTTGCTTATATATCTAGGGAGGGTCAGGCGTGAGGTCTGTACCAAGTAGCATTTGTCTGTGGAGGCTCTGAAGAAGTCCATTATCCGTGCAATGGTATAAAGAATACTTATAATTTATTCTAATAGTATTTTACACGGTAATTACGATTATAAATAGAATTAATTTGTTCGTGTCAAATCAAGTTTTGGATCATTTGTATTTTTAATGTTTTCCGTAATTTTAAGTTATTGTGTAAGTTTAAAGTATTTTTTAAGTAAAGAAAATGTAACTAAATATTGCACAGGGTTGTACTCTACAATTGTAACAAACTTTGACCTCAACCAGATCCCGTAAGAGTGAATAGTGGTGAGTTTTTCTGTTCATGCAAAGTTTCAGGTGACTAACAAAATAAGTTTCCGTTTGTTTCATTTTTAGTCAGTTGTTAATATGGGGAAATACGATAACTCCTCAAATATTGTTTTCCGTTTGTTTCATTTTTAGTCAGTTGTTAATATGGGGAAATACGATAACTCCTCAAATATTGTTTTTCGAATTTGAAATTAAAAAAAAAAAATTGAACACGAATAACTCTAGAATCAATTATGTGGGAATACTTTAATTGTCTGATCTTTTGTCATTCAAAAATTTTAAATTGGTGCAGTTGGTTCATATCGGGTAAGTTTTGAGATTATGAATTTTTTTCATAAAGTGTATATTCCTTGAAAAACTACAACATGGAGAAAAATTGAAAGCATGGCCAGATAATAAAAGGTTTTTTTTTATTTAAAACTGCGTATGTATAAAAGATTTGCTAAAGTGAAAACCATAATTTGACTGTAAAATCGCTCATCTGTGGCCGTTTATGGAATTGAAGCAATAATTGAGTCTCATTGAGGTTATATTTAAAATCAATATGCTATTAAATAAAACAAAAAGTTCTTCACAATGAAGGTGGTAAATGATAAAGGTGCATCGCTCAGTAGCAAAAATTCCAACAGTTTAGACTTTCTTATTAATTTTATACACTTCTTCAGAACTTTTGGTCCACTCTTTCGCATAGATCAAACCCCATAATGTTAATATCGTCTTTCAAATAATCTCAAATATATTTTTACATCCATAAACATACCTTCAAGGGGATCAAAGTTTAAAGACTACCTCTGTGACTTAATCACCTTAACTTTCTTCTTCTTGTAATCTTTTTCCCTAAATTGATCATACATTTTTTGATTATGCTCAGAGCTACTTCAAAAAGACTGTATTTTATAAATCAAATTAACATAATCAATATTTCACAACAGTGTATTTATAATAACATCACCTCTTGCTCCCTTCTATCTAAAAAAAACAAATGTTCAATTAAGGGAATTAGGAATTTCATTTTGTGAAATTGAGATACAATTTGAGTATCGAGTGATTTGATACAATTTGATTGAATTAAGCAAAACATATCTTTTTGTGAAAAATATCATTATAATTGTCGCAAAAAGTTGTTAAAAAGTAGCATTGCTTCAACTTAAGAGCCATCTACCAATTACAAGATGATGTATTAATGTTTGAAAATATATCATATTCGTACACATATTTTTGATTTAAGAAATAGTAATGTACTCATACCAATGAAATCTCGTAGGATTTTTGCATTTAGTGTCGAGTACGTGTAGCCACGTAGCGCTATAGAGACAAAAGTAATCACTGGCTCATCAGTCATTACGTCATATGATTTTTTTTTCAAGCTATTATTATTATTCTTCTTTCATTCTCGAGGAGAGAACATCTATCATTTATGCATTGAATAACTACGTCTGAGTGTGCTTAAGAAAACGGTGACTAACACAGAGGATTTCTTGAGTAGTTATCTTCTATACTTTCTAAAGAAAGTTTATCTGTTCGACGAGCCTAATAACTACAAACAATGCTGGATACTTCCACTTCCAAATAAAATTTCAAATTCAGGTTGATTTTGCTGCTATTAAGTACGTTTCCCCAAAAAAAAAAAAATATGATTTTTAAGGTCACATTTGTCAAAATTGTACTCTTGAAATGTATTCATTAAAATGCATTGTCCATTAATAAATTTTTCTTTTATTTAAAAAAGGAGGCAGTAAATTCAAGCATCTAGTTTTGCCCTTTAAAATCCAGATGTATTCGTTAATTCAATTCAAACAATTATGAAGTTTGCGAAAGATTTTAATCGATAATAAAAGATGAAATAGCACAAATATACTGCATTATTTATAGAAATATAATGTATTCGTGGACTACAAATGTTCACCAGAATATAGCTGCACATTAAAAAAGGACCGCTCTTCCTACCAAAACCCATCTGATTTAATGGGTATATTTTCATTGTTATAATCATTAAATTTTTTCTTTAGTTGGAATCTTCTTTGAGAAAGGAAATCCTTTGGTATAATGGATGATATATACATATAAGTATCATATAAACTATTTTGTAGATTTGTTTTAAGAAGAAGAAAAAGGTATTTGGGGGGGGAGGGCGAAAATGAGGAAATAAAAAAATTTTATGGCAAAAAGTTGAAGCAACTTTTTTATAAGTATATAGCTATATACAATTTTTTATATTCATATATATATATACCTACATATAAACTCATTATCATATTTTAATTAATTAAAGGGAGTATTCATTATGAAGAGGGAATATAAAAAAAGGTACCTTAGTGCATTTCTCAGGGATTATAAGCATGAATATATTTAACAAGTTAATATGCCTACATGGGTACTATTTGATTATGTTTATTAGAGAGGAAACAATGAATGCAGTCTTACTTATTAATAACCTGATTGAAGAGGATGCAAATGAAACCTCTTCGAAAATGGACACTCCATTAATATCTTTCTATATTATGATGGATGTCTTCATTAATTGATTGATTGATCAATAGTAATTCTATGAACTCGCATATATACCTATTAAAAGATATTAGAATAAATATATAATCTAACTTTAAGAATGTATTCCTCTCAAAACTTTTACGTCCCGTCTACTTTTTCCTAAATTTTTAGAAAGTGTCAGAATCAAATGCAAAGACCGTCCCATAGAACAAACTTTACTTAATAATGTTATTATAGATATCACAGAATGAACTCATCATTCTTACAATATTCGCCAATTTTTGTAAGAAGAATAAATACAGCTGAATCCAGTAAAGGTGTCAACTCTAAATATAGATAATCGTTTATAGTGCACTTTATGAAAGTCCCAAATTAGTTATAAGAAAACACATTATTATTTCGATTAGCCGGATTGCATAACCAACGGATATATTTTTGTTGTGATATAAGATATGACTTAAATGGGTTCTGCTTTACTTTGATTAGATCTAAATTATGTCGCTATTATTATGGATGAAAAATACTCTAAGTGTTATTGAACTAGTTCAATTGGTAAACTGAGATACTTTACAATAATATTAGTAAAAATGATGCTTTGTGGAGTCTTTCAACTTTTTGGACTTTTTGCACAGACCAATAACAGTGACAATAGTTGACAATTTAAATAATTGGTGCGATTAAATAAGATTTCATGCAACAAAATAGGTTTGATTAATTGTCTCAAGAGAACGGATTTTTAACAAGGAGCATGTTAAGTTAAACTCAGCAGGTCATAAAAAAACAAAAAAAAACATTGTTATTTTTTTTTTAATAATATTACTTTAGATGGAAGGATGAAAGCCTCGATGGCTTCTACAATAGAAATCAGGAGGTGTTTTAAAAAATCCAATGTGGTTTCTTTTCGTGATTTTTTGAGAAGGAGAAACATCAACAAAGGAGTATATAACAGCATCCAAGTGATAAAGAATAAATACTTGACATAGTCTGTGAGATGTTCAAATATTGGCCTTTTTGCAATGAAGCGAGTGAGACTACTAATTATCTCTTTTGAGGTGCAGTCTTTTAAGAAAAACTTTGTTTCAAGATCTCATACGAACTGCTCGAGATTTTTTGATAAATAACTGACAGAAATGAATTTTTAAGACATTATTGTGTGAAAAGGGAAGGCAAGGTCATCAAATAGTCAATGCAAAAAGAACTAAAAAAGTTTTAAACCACACAGACATCATCCTCATTATTAATTTATATATCAAAGTTATTAAAGAAAAAATGTAGTTTCTTCTGTTAATTAAAGACTATGCTGCTAATGTTATGTAAGTTTTATTTTTTCTTTGATTGTTTTTATCTTTATTTTTAGTTTGGATTTTTTTAATATGTGTACCATTGTTTTTAACCTGAAAAGTTTTATATTTTTATAAGAATTTTTTTGCTTGTTTCTTAGAAATACAAATCTGTTTTTATGTGATGTGTTAGGCTGTTGGTTTTGTAGAAAATATTTTGTTTCTGAATAAAGTTACACCAACTGGCAAAAAAAAAGGCTGTAAATTATGCTGAAGAACGAGTATATGTAGCCGAAGCTCCGAAAGTCATATTATCAAAGTTAAGTTTATCGACGCTTAATAACTTGGAACAATACCGAATATGTATTAAGATCTGGGACAATACAACCCAAAAAAAATTCTTCTTTGAAGATTATGTGGAAAAAAAGTTTCTTGTTAATAGAAGGACACAATGTATTTTTATACATAGGAATGAAGGTAGACACGGATAATTGAGCTTGGGACTTGGGTAGAACAGTTTGTTTGCCTGGATATTTTAATATATTTATAATAATTTTTTTTTAAATTTGTAGCCTTAATTACAAAAACCTTGATATGTACATAATAAAGCAGTAATGCACCTATGTTACTGGTGAGTGATAAGCATGGGTATCGGAATTGAAGTTGACATCAATATATGACGTCATTTTCATGAGACTGATCCCACTTAATTTTAAATTGGTTCCACAACGCCCAGTGATGAGTGAAAGCAGAAGAAAGAAATAATTTATAATTACATGAGACTTAATCGAAAAAATGTATTGCAGAGTTTTTAAAAACAATGCTGACGTCACAAAAACTATGAACTGCTTTGTTTACTCTATCATTATTTGTATATTGGTACTCAAACAAAAAGGAAAGACTCTACATTACCTGATAATATATATATATTGAGATTATAAAAACTAACTCCAGCACTTTTGATCTGTCTACTTTAAATAAACATGAAATGGTCATTTTTTAAGATGTACTCAAAAAAAAAATGACCATCAGATAAAATCATTGGGAATAAATATATCACTCAATGTACTCTCGGTTGGCTTCAATAATGGCGTCGATTCGGGTTTTAAACCACGTGCAGGGACGAGAAACTAATTATCGCATTCCAGGACGATAGAGTCGATCAGGGACTTTTATATGGTGTAATGACCTCTGTTGACCTTTGACACAATCCATCAGATTCAGGTTAAGGATAACTAGGGGTAAAATATCTTTGGACACCCATTTGTATCACTACTCGAGGAACTCCCCTGGGTTCTTTAATCTCCACCAGACTCTTCCCCAACTCCTTAAATCCACAATCCTTCTCCAGGCGATTCATGTTATCTTTGAGACTTTGGCATTTCTATTTTATATATCGTTGTTCACCAAAATCGTCCCAACATTGTACATACGTTTTGCCTCTCAAAATCTTCAGTTATTGACTCCATAGTGGTGTTTGTCAACTATGCTCAATGTTTATATGTATATTCTACAACAAAAATAACTTTGCGCAATTTAGCATATTTCCCAGAAAAATCCACAAATGTGAAGTTCCAGATTTTACTGTTACACTCTGGTTTACAGATACTCAGGTAAAAACGGGTAGTAGCTAATTAATAAAAATCCAAGTACTTTTTTTAAAATTTTATCTACCAATAAGTAATTATTCGAAGAGTAGTCGTTTTCGCAATAAATTTAAGGTTTTTTTTAGCGTCTATAGAAATTTCACCACGCTTTTTTCACCCCCAGAAAGTTAATCTTCCTCTGTTCCCCCAAGACAAGTTCATTGCAAGGAAAGTTAATCCCGAACCAAGTTCATTGCAAGGCAAATTCATTGGGAGGAAAGTTCATCTCAAAACAAGTTCATCCGGAGGAAAATTCATATATATATTTGGAATATATCTTAATGAAAAAATCAGCAACGATGTAGTATTTTATTCTACCTTTAATACAAAAATTCATTAGTTCAGTAATATAATCATTATTTTAGTAAAGAAGTTCTTAAGTGAAATAAAAACATAAATTTTCTAACCTTAACGAAAAACTTTATTTTCCCCTTATCCACCGATCGCAGCAAATTCGCTTATGTTATTCTTATTTGAACTTGCTTCGGGATGAACTTGTCTTGGGATCCCTTTCCTCGGGGTGAAAAAAGGGAGGTGAACTTTCCTGTAACCATTTTTTACACTGATATGTGTACAAGTATTACACAGTATGGTAATAAATTTTTGTTATCATTTTTTTTCTATAATTAAATAATTTTTGAATCACAAAACCTCTTTTTTTAAGGTGAAATTCAAATAATAAGTTAAAAATAACCTTGATCCTTAAAAATTATGTATTTAGTTATAATAGGATATTAGGCCGGGGAATTCATCTTCATTAAATGATAATGTTCATTGTTTAACGTTCTCATTCTATATAATATACTAAAACATTACAACATTAGATATCAAAACAGCAAATATCCATTGTTAACATATTCAAACCTCTATTTCTTAAGAGTACTAAAAACTTTTTATAAGAATCATTGTGATGTATAATTAATGTACTACATTATGAAATAAAATGTCTTAAGAATTCAACAGTAATTTTTTCTTAGGTGGATCATCATTTACAGAATGTAAAATTATGCTACCCTTTATCATTACAATTGATGACTATTGTATAAAAACATACTTGACTACAACAGTCTTGTAATTTATCATTAGAAGAATCTCTCGAGCTGTTTATGTTTCGAAATACAAATACATTTATGACCATTGTACATACTTACTTAAATATTTCATTCCCTACTTTTTACTCTTAGTAAAGGTTTAACCCGCCCGAACTCAATAGAAATTATTTTACACGGCGTAATTCCAGTTAAACCATGGTGATCTGAAAAGTTTGCTACCAAACAAAGAT
The DNA here is from genome assembly GCF_016086655.4 of Lepeophtheirus salmonis. NCBI lineage: Eukaryota > Metazoa > Arthropoda > Copepoda > Siphonostomatoida > Caligidae > Lepeophtheirus > Lepeophtheirus salmonis. Next base: position 23,422,025 of record NC_052143.2, read on the forward strand.
ACAGGACATTTTTTCTGTTGTTTTGTTTTCTAACATGGTCTCCTTGTAACACTACACACTATCTTTGTGACTCATCCAAATAGTACTTGGTTATGATTTTATGAAAAATAATTGTTCGTAAGACGCTTATTGTTTTTGACTCAATTAATCCGAGTTTTTAAATAAAAGATATTCACATCTATAAATATAACACTTTTAAATAGATTCAAACAATAGCAGAAATATAAAGACTTGCTGTGTTAAAATTTGACGCGTCTATGTCTGCTATTGTTTGAATCTATGTATTAAAGGCTACACTCCAAAATGGCTGAAACTTTGTTGAGTAATTGTCAACAGATGCTAAATAGATTTGACTAGCTTTTATTTATGAATGCTCCCATCTTCACGTTGTGGGCGGATAGTTTTCAGACTATCCTGATATAAGAATTTACTATGAATATTTTATCAGCTATCGATTTTTTTACTCAGTGTCTCTTCATTAGTATTCTAAATCAATGACAGATGCTTGGGAGTCCTTGCCCTCCCCTTTCATTAATATTTGAAGTCTGGGCTCCAAATATGCTAGAGGGGTCACCAAATTAACCAATCACAAGTGATAGGTAAATTTTTCAATCTACATTGAATATTTTATCAATAAATTTCTCTAAATCTGTCGTCCAAGGTAATTTACTTAATATTATAAAATTGTGGCGCTTTGTTAATTGAAACGAGAGTGTTATTCAATTCAGAATTATGACTTGCGGGAAAAGGCGAGTATCGTATAAAGTATATAGTACACAGGTTAAATTTCAATTAGAATTAATTTTATCCTTGATGTTCCTCAAGATCAATTTTTAATCATTTCCTTTCATTTTTTAATTAGGTTAACCTCTTGCCTGTAGGGTTGCCATATTGTTTTATTAGAAAATATAGATATATTATCTTCATATGAAATATCTTAAGGTCAAATAAATTTTAGATCAACTCAATGAAAAATATTAAAACTCAATTATGAAAACAGAATCTTAAAATAACACATTTTAGTTTTTCTATATACTCCATGCAATAAAAATGTTTTAAAATAGTGTGTTGAAAAATATTAGGTTTTATTACTAAGAGGGTGACAGTTTAAAAGATATTCAATTTTCTAAGGCAAGTGGGTAGAAAAGATTTGAAAAGGAATATGTGAACCTGACAGTTCCTGATTGCGTTTCTAAGTATAACAAGGGCATAGAAGGAGTTGAACACTTGGGTACAATAACATATATCGGTGTACGGACAATTAGATAAAGGAAATGGCGGTAGTTTATATTTCTTAAAGTTTGATTTGATCAAGTTAATCACTTCTTCTTTTTCTTATTATTATCAATCTAGAATATAATCAGTAGATATTTGAACATTGGTGACCACAACGTGATTCGAAAAATTCCCCAAAAGCCTACTTCACCACCTATGTCTCCCCACAACAATCATGGTCGATTAAAACAGCAGAGGTGAATTTAGCAATGCCATTTGCGGAACTCCGCCTTCCTAGGTTCTGTTCTTCGGATGTTGAGAACTGGTTCCAGAGAATTGAACTTGATTTTGCATTGAGGGAGATTTATCATACTAAAGTTAAATACAATCTTATGGCGTCAGCATTACTGGGTGAGGTTTTCAATATTATTCCTATTACTGAGGAGAATCTCACTTATAAGGGAGCGAAGAAATCTATATTAGTCCGATATGGGCTATCATCTTCTGCAAGGATAAAAAGAATAGTCGATATGATGGTTGATACTTCCGGGCTCTCGAGCATGGAGGTCAAAGATGAGGTTGAACTTATTTTGGATTAGGAATAACTAAAGTATTTATGTGAAAGTTTGATTAAAGAGGCACTAATAAGGAATGTACCAAAGGAACAACAGGGATATTTGAGAGCACCATCAACACTTACATCTAAGAATTTAGCAAATATGTGTACAGCTGGTAAGGAAGTAAGAAACACTTCGATTTCTACTGTCGAGAATCCATCTTCTTCTCACACTGTCGCACCTTTGATTAAGAAGAGAACTAGAGGAGCTTTTTCGAAGTCCCTAACATCTGCAAAACTTTAAAAAAATCTTTAATCATCATTCAAAATTTGGATTGAATGCAAATGTGTGCTCTTTTCCTCATTATCATTTTAATTCATTGATTGGAAAAAATTAAATGGTCCTAGGTTGCATGGGACCGAGGCAATAAATAAACCTTCAAATTTCTTATTATTGTAAGACAATAGACATTCAATTAATTTTCTTGAAGATACGGATGCCCAGGTATCCGTTATATCCCCGACGAATTGTAAAGACTACATTCTTGTGAAAATACAACCTATCTTTGGTTATGGAGGGAATCCAGTAGAAGTTCTCGGTACTAAAACTCTAAGGGTACAAATAGAAAATCTAGGAACTTTCCAATGGAAATGTATCATGGTATCCAGAGGCCGCCCTATTTTAGTGGCAGATTTTCTTCATTTCTACAAGATTAATATTGACCTATTCAACAAGAAAATATATTTTAATGAGCCATCCGTCATTTCAGAATTATTAGGAGCACAGCGGGTTCAATCTCAATACCTTGAAGTTTTCGAGACTACAAAATTCAGTTAATCTTACCCAGCTCATGGAGTTGAACATCACATCAGAACTAATGGCCCTGCCGGTTTTGCACAATCCTACAAGGTTGATGGTGTGAAACTCAATTTTGTTAAAAAAGAAATGGATGCTCTTCTGGAGAAGGGAATAATTCGTCCATCTTCTTCAAACTTTTCATCAGCGATTCATGTAGTACCGAAAGCCAAAGGAGGCTGGCAAATGTGTGGTGACTATCGTCAATCAAATAACATGGCGTATCTAGATCGATATCCTCATCCAAATTTATGGGATTTCGCGGCCAACCTAAGAGGGATTAAATTTTTTAGTAAAATGTACTTGAACAGAGCTTACAATCAAATACCCATGAGTGAAGACTCCATTAGTAAAACAGCTATCATTACGCCATTTGGGTTGTATGAGTACTTCAGAATGTCGTTTGGGCTTAAAAACGCTGTCCAGACATTCCAACGACTCATCGATTCTGTTTTGAGGGGAATTAAAAATGTCCTTGTGTATCTTGATGATATAGTCATTGCTTCTCAGACAAGGGATCTTGAAAAATGCCAGTTTTTCAGGGACTCTGTTGAGTTCCTTGGATATTCTATTTCACCGGAAGGTTTTAAACTTCTTAAATTGAAAGTTGAAGCTATTGCAAGAATTTCATCTGCAAAATCGAAAGACGGTTTACAGAGATTTTTAGGAATGACAGATGCCCATGTGGGGTGCTTCTTCGAGACGATGGAGAAGGTGGATCACGTTCCCCCACGAGTAACTCAGAGAGAAACGTTTGACAATCGTCTGAGCAAGGCTGACAACGTTTTTTGCAAATAAGCCAATCAGAAAATTTCTTTCTTCAATCTTCTTGGGTCCTTTTAAAATCCTGGGAAAAAAGGATCATAATTTTAAATTTGACTTGGGCACCAAAGTCGACAATGTCTCCAATTTGATCACCTCTCCTTTTTCTTATTATTAATCTCGAATATAATCCGTAAATATTTGAACTTTAAATCCTTTACATATTTAACAGGTCAGTAGTGATTCTGCTGTTCAAGCTTATGCAAGCTGAAAAAATGTATTTTTGCATTATTTATAATTCTACTAAAATACTACACATTAGAGCCTTATCAAGCTTGAAACACTTAGACCAAGACCTACTCTCCATCTATTTTTAGAAGAAGAGCTAGCAAAAGCTTAAGAGGCGACAAAGCCTCCACGTTATCCGGTATATCTTCCAGTTAAAACGTTGCAAAGTTTCAAAGTGTCAGAAAAAATGTTAGATTTGTGTGATTCAGATGCAATATCGTCATTGCTTATATATTAATATCAAATAATTCAGCAATGATAAAAGTTTTTTTTTTTTTTTTTTTTTTTTTTTGTTTTTTTTTTTTTTTTTTTTTTTGCAAACAAAAATATTGAATATTTAATTTTCTTAGATTGAAAAAAAAATGAAAGATAATCGATCACCACGGGCCATACAATATACCTTCTGAATGGAAGCCTTTAAGAGCCGTTTAGTGGAAAGGTGACTAGAAATTTATTTTTCTTTTTTAAATACAAGATCTAAAACTCTCGAAAAAAATACCATAAGCTTATGTAAGTCTGTAGCATAGAGAGGGTACAATTTATGTATAGCTTTCCCCGTTAAACTAATGCCACTCCCCCACTGTACTGAACATTGATTAGTTAAAAATGAATTAACTGTTATTAAGCAGTAAACAACTAGCAGCTATGAAATGAAAAATTGTCCCATTTTCAAAAAAAATTGCCTTTGTTTTTTTCTTTCTATTTTTTATGAAAGTTATGAAGACACATTATAAAGAAATAAAGTTGGACTAAATATTCAACTATTTTTATTTATTATTTATTTAGCATGTCAAAAGTTTAAAGGTCAAATATCTAGCTTAAAACATTAAGCAAATTTAATTGTTATCGTACGGATTTAAGTAGTCAAAGTTTAGTAATTACAAAAATGTATAACTTTTTTTTGGGGGGGGGATGGTTTCATCACAATATTATCAATTCTTATTAGTATATTGATCATTCATCAATGGAACTCGAATTAAATCTATATTATCAAGTACTGGGTGGTGCATTGAAATCTGAACACTTACTATTTCAACAATTAATAAAGGTCGAGTGATTAAAGTTTATTGATATTTCGATATATTAAAGAATAAGCAATTAATTACAAAATGAAACAAACCTAAGCGCTCTACCTTACGTACAAGTCGAGAAAATGACACTTGAACGTGAGCAACGAATTTCCATTCACGTATTCCAAGCAGTTGGGTGTCTATAGGACCACTGTCTACACTACAAGCAATTCCAAAACGTTGTAGAGGAAGAAGGGCACTTGTAACTTTATAAGAAAAATGGTTTAGCTATCGTAAATTATCCAGTAGTGACAAAGTTGGCAGTAAATTTTATAAAGACAAACGTGGAGATTACTCTTTTTACTGTACGAGTATACCAGATGGTCCATTGAAATCAGCCCAGTTGCTAATAAAATAAATAATTAAAGTTGAGTTATTTAAATTAATGAATATTTCGGAGTGTGTTTAGGACCACTATCTACACCATCAACAAGTCCAAAACGTTGGATAAGAATAATGGCTCTGTCAAAAAGGCCAAACTGACCCGGATGAGTAAAACAAAACCAGGCCAATCTCCTCAAGTCTATGAGAGCCCATGTATGAGATATAGGATTTTCACACGTGACTATCCAGAGAGCCATCAAAAACGTGGGTGAAAAGAGCCTTTTGAGAGTGAAGAGGAAAATTGGGACATCAGCAATGAGATAAACCCATCTCTTCCGTAGCAAATCTCTTTTGGAAGGAGTTTTTTGAGATCTTCTGAACTATTTTGTGATACTTTCGCCCCCTTGTACCCCTGAAGTCAGCCCCCTCGACAAAACCTTTTGAGTGCACGTCGATTGGAAGCCTTGCAGTGTCTGGCATTCAAACAACGAGTCTCTCAAAGCCATTGTCAGTCACCACTGGGACGCCCTGATAGAGGACTACATCAGTAGTAGGTACCAGTCACAGCAGCGTTTTAATTAGTTTTAAAACACAGCTTGCGTGTGTTTGAATGAGCCACCCATTAGAGTAATATTCAATTATGATTTATAACGCTATGCAGCAAAATTCAGACATTGGAACGCTCACTGGCTATAACCCACATTTATTATTGTAATTTATACCGTACAATACAAAAATGACCATAAAAAATTAAAACGGGATGGGTTTACCCTTTAAAATATTCTTTTTGAGAGCGTTTTTAGAGTATGTATAATTTCAATTCAGAGACAAAGTTGAAATGTGAAAGAACTATATAGATGAGAAGTAAGCTTAAAACATAAAATCAATTGATAAAAAGATTAAAACATATGAAATATTAATAATTTATAATGTTACCTTGATTACAATTCCTAAAATGTGTTTGATCATACCATCTTATTTAGAATCTAATATTTTTTTCAATTATATTTTATAAAATCTAAAACTAAATAAACTTTATACTACAACTCAAAAAGGCAAATTTTGATTTATTTTTTCAGTATAACTTGTAATTTTCTTATACAAAGTGTCTTGAAAAATTAATGGACTCGGTATTTTTTTTTATTGAAAATATTTATTTGTTCAGTTTAAGTTTTCCCTTTCAAGTAATCTCCTCAGATACACTTGTGCCAACGTTTTTCCCCATCCTCGTAACAATTATCACAATCACTTTTCGGTATAGCCTTGAGCTCTTCCAGCGATGCAGTCTTTATTTCCTCAATTGTTGTGAATCTCCGTCTTTTCATAGGTTTCTTCAGTTTTCGGAACAAGAAAAAGTCATAAGGGAACAAATCCGGTGAATATGGTGGTTAATGCATAATTTTGGTGTTGTTTTTGTCCAAAAAATGCAAAAATTATTTTAGTCAAAATCAAATGTTCCGGAACAAACTTTGCTGACACTTGTCTCACATCCAAAACATTCGAAAAAAAATTATAACACGCATAAACTTTTCTGATAGTGATTCAACGGTTTTCAAAAACAATTTTATTCACTACTTCAAAGTTTTCATCTGTTATTGACGAGCTTGAGCGTCCAGAGCTAGGATTGTCATTGGCATCTTCTGAGGCATCTTGGAAGATTTTGTATCACTTGTAAACATTTTTTTTTTTACTCAGAACAGATTCATCGTATGCCATTGTCAACATTTTAAGTGCTTTGGAGCACTTAATTTCATTTTTTACAAAAAAATTGATGCAAATTCTTTGATCCATGTTTTTTCAATAGCAAAAAATCGACAAACACGCCAAATACTGTTATCCTTTCTCATACACACTAAACCTATTATATAGCTGAAATAGTAACTATATGTTCGTGGCGAGTGTACTCAGATCAAAAACTTGAACGTACCAAATGTACCTATCCTGCAAATTTAAAAAGTCATATTCCTTTTTGAAGGCACTTAGTATGTAGAATATTTAATAAATACGCAATAAAAAATAATTGTTATTGCATAGTGTAATCGACGCCGCTCACAACAAAAAAGTTATCGCGTAACCAACTATATTTGGAGAAATATTGATCCAGTGGGTCTTCTTTTGCCACTTCGTTTATAGCTTTATACGACTCAATTGTAGTCTGTAGGGCTATAAAAATAGACAACATCAATATAATCAATTCATTGACCAAAATTAATGACATATATAGTGTGCATACACTCTATATAAATATATCTACAACCAACAAAGAATGCATTTGCACCATGTGCAATGCAATGAACTAATCATAATCACATGTCTCATTATTTATTTGTTTTAATATTGTGTGCTTAAGGAATTATCTTTTATTATTTTATGAGTAAATGAACTGTGTTCTGCGGTCACTATATACAAACAGAGATATATCCAATGGTGAAATAGTTAGTCAATTTATTTACTCTTTTGTCTCTTTCATATACTCCGAAAAAAAAAATATGTATTCAACACAAGCGTTATTTTATAAGAGGTTGGGTGAATGAAGATACCAATATTCAGTGGAATCAATCAAAATAAGTTTGATAATGGTTGCAAAATTTTCAATCGGTTAAAAAAAGACCGGTCGTAAGGGGTACTCTACTTTATGAGCGGACACTTTTATGAATTCATAAAACTTATTTTATAAATATTTGAAAAGTAAATTTCCTAACCATTTCATTAATCTTATAGTTTTATGTAGTGTTAAATGGGACCTTATTAAGGACCGTGGTCTGTTCCTATTGTTGGTCCTTAAAAAGGTAAAATCGATCCCTTGTCACGTCATTGAGAGTGTTTTCCTTTATTTAATCATTCTTTTATATAATTGAATAAATTATATGACTAAGTAAAAATATGATATGTTCGTATTATATTGATTAAAATCAAAATATGAATATTTTTTGCAAAATATTTTCAATGCTTTTAATTTATATATCATATATATTATTTTGCATAATAAACCACCTACATTTATAAAAAAAAAATCAAAAGACCGAAAGTTAAGGACCGTTCCCTAGGAATGACAGTCTTATGAACTGGTCCTAAAGACCGATAGTCCTAAGACTGGATCGGACTGAATAAATAAGGATCGACACAACGCTAATTAATGCAACAGAACATAAATCGCATTTCTTTTAGACTATCCCAATGTTGATTTAAATGTACCTGTGAGTGTGCTTCACTATACCAGTGCTCCTCTGGTAGAGAGGAACAGACGCCATTAATAAGGTGCGATACTAAATGGATATTGGAGTGGTACTTATAGAGTCATTACTTCATAAAAAAAATACCCTTTCAATGACATCATTTCTTTCATGTCTGAGTTTTGAAATTGTCAATCTTAAAACTAAGTATGAACTAGAAAAAAAAACTTTGCCCAAAATCAAATTGAGTTATATATCTCAATTTCTTTCAAAATATGGTCGATTATGATTTTTTACGTTTCATGTTAACTTGATCCCTCAAAATTTAATGGCTTGTTACTGTGATCATATCAAGTCGGATCAAAATCGATTTGTAACTCGTAATCCTGGTGACTAACAAACAAAAATAAAACAAGGGCAAAAACATAAGCTCCCTTCAACTTCGTTGGTGGAGGTAATTAAAATAATTATATGTGACGTCTTCACATTTTTTAGCTAGCCCATCTACCCAGATGGGTTAGCTCCTCATTCTATCACTCAAACAAAAATTATGTGAAGTGCGACATTTTAGTTTGATATTGTTGGCAAGCACATATAGGCAAGCACCTAAATGTATAAAATTGAAAAATGTTAAAAAATAAACCATTGCTAAAAAAATATTTTGCTCCTACCATATACAAAACCAAAGACTAAAAATGTGGATTAAAGAATTAATTGAAATTAAATTAAATAATATTTTTTTTATTTACCTTGATGAACAAAAAAAAACTATTGATTCTCTCATCAATGATAGACTACTTTTTGGACTGACACATGAGTATGTATTATAACGCAAAGTTACACTTTACTGTAAACAACACACTAGTGGGTATCTTTATATAAATATGAAATAAATGTGTCTCTCTTAGGGTACTCTGGTTTAATCAAAGATAAGCAAAATATAATTGAAGTTCAAAAAATACAATTTAAGACGTTAATATTAATGTTTTTAGTAAGAAGGAAGGTAAACAGATAAATTGACATTTAATAATGAACTTTACCATATAGATCTAAGGTTTCAATTTGAATCAGTTCCAACTGAAAGAGTTTATGCTACGTCGACGATTTAACAAAGGGATCGACTTTTGACAACCAGTAAAAACACTAAAATTGACGCCATGATCACCAAAGCACAGTATATTTTATATAAGCTAAGGAATATAAAAGAAAATGATTTAAACTGAATAATTCCTATTTTAACTTTGTACTCGAGTACTTTAAATTTCATTTAATTTGAAATTTTAATTTAATATTGATTTTAACTTTCTACCTGATGTGTTTCATTATGATATACAATTTGATGTGATTTCCTTGTTTTTGTTTTTAATATTTTTTGATAATTTTTAATTACATAAGTAATGTATCCTAATAAAGGCCGATAAAAAAACGTTGCAATATAGATACTTATTTATTTGTCAACTGTTTTTGTTTTTTTTTTTTAATTTCAAAATGTTCTTAACTTTGCTTTAATAACATACATTTACAATTATTAATATACGAGGGTCGTTTGAAAAGTCCGTGCTAAGTCTGAGAAATGTCACTACTAGCGCGAAGCGAGGCTATGTGTAGTTAGTAGCATCTCTTGGAAGAACACAGAACAACTTTCAGCCAGATCAGTCTATTTCTAAATAGTTACAAACTAAAAATAATGTGAATGCGCACCAGTAGTGCCATCTCTCGTACTTTGCAAGGACTTTTCAAATGACCCTCGTAGAAGATAACTCCTCAAGAAATCCTTAGTGTGACACTACAGTTTTCATAAACACAGTCACACGTAATTACTCAATAATTAGACATTCTCTCCCCAAGAATGAAAGAATTATAATAGCAGGTTGAGAAAATTAAAAAATAAAAAAAATTCAGGTTCCCAACAACACAAAAATGCTTAACATTTAAAACCATAAAGCTCACTGGGTGAGCTTTAGCTACAAACACTCGTCATATTTAATATTTTTTTTATTTACTCCGCTTTTCTTTTTTTTAATATGACGTACCCGCTCTATGCAACATTGTTATCTCTTCAAAAATGACTTTACGCTACCAATTCCTCCATCCAAAAAAACTTTGATTTATGAATATAGGTAGAACATAAGGTTTATGACATTTACCTTAAAGTTTTTACTCTAGAAAAGGAGGTTTAGATATGCACAAACATACTCAATACATATTATTTCTTAAGTTTTGAATGAGTTCAACTATGACTCTTATCTTAATCTTATAAAAAAGCAGCATTATTATAACAAAATACATTGATGAAGTGATAAAAATGAGTTGTTCTCTTTGCTTTTCAAAGCGTCACGTTATCGTCCTATCATACACATGGAATCACACATATATGAAAAATAGTTAGGGTTAGATGTAGATTGTATGTACAATGTTTACTTAAATTACTCGTAAATGTTATAATAAACACCAAACGTTTACATTTGTTCATATATCATATAAGCCATAAAAAACCATGCTACGGGAAGAAAATGATTAACTGTTATCCCAATATGTTAGTTTTCCATCTCTATAATGATGAAAAGGTAAATGGAGTATTTTAAAGATCAAATAACTGACTTCAAAATGTATTTTTTGAATCATATTTCCATTGAATTGGTACTTCTTTCTTTTGATTGATTACATCAATTCAAGTAAAAAATAATAGGCACTGATATGGGTCAAAAATGTTCTACAGGGTAACTCTTATAAAGTGTAACTACCCATTTTTTGTTTATATTAGTTGATTTTGTAAACATTCCCACGTGTATAGCGAAAATTTCAAGTCTCTAAGACTATTAATTGCGTAATGACAGACAAAATTCGGAAAAAAAGAAAATTGTGTGCTCTGGCACACGACCCTTAGTAATATGGATGGACAAGAAAATTTACCGTGGAGACAGCCTACAACATACAAAATGACCGTACGTCTCTAGTTGTCTCCGGAGAGCCTTTAATCGACATGTTTTTTGGTGGGGTCTTGGATTGTGACAAAATGCCCCTTTTGGTCGTGATAACGGCTGGGGTAAAAGTCCATTCAAGGGCTGAATACGGAGAATGTAGGGAAAATCTTACCTTGGCTTAACAGAGAGCATGGGCACATCGTTATGCAGGGCAATACTCACACCTCAAATGTGACACAAAAATGGTGCCATGACAATTTGGTGAAGTTTTGGCCAAAAAAATGTGGTTCTCCTCCACCCTAGACTTGACCCCCATGGACTTATCCATTTAAACTATTTTAGAGAAGAGAATGTGCCACAAAAATTCGTCCAATGTGTATTATTTCTCGCCCATATGTTTTTTTTTTTTTTTTTTTTTTTTTTTTTTTTTTTTAATGAGCTATGCAATAATTGGGATGATTAATGAGTAAATTGAGTTTCTAACTGTCCCATTTGTATGTATGTGAGACTTTAAATTATGCTCCTAAGTTTCTCCCTCAAATATAATATTATTCATGATATTCCTATTCTAATAAAGCAGAAATTATAGCTAAATTACAAATTGATCAGAATTACCAAATGACCCTATATTATATGAGAAAGTTTATTACAATGGTGATGGAAGATCATAATTTGAAAGTATAAAAAATAACAAGATCAATTTTATTTTTCTGTACCCTTCGAACACAAAGTACCAAAATATTGAAATATTATAATGATCTTTTGATAATTGCTTTTTGAATAAAAAAAAAAAAAGAAAAGTGCAATATAACCTATTGGTTGATTTTTTTTTGTAATCGAATTTTTTTTTTTTACAAAGTACATTGTATAGGATAAGGAATAAGTTCAGGAAGATTTGTTTTAGCTTACAAATTTAAAATAAATTTATTAATTAGCATAAATTTTTGTGAAAACTATCAAATTGTAATATAAATTAATTTTAAAAAATATATGTTTGAAATAGCCACCCTTTTGGCGGAGACAAAGAGGCACTTGGAAAAAGACAGCACGGACAGTTCTTAGTAGATATTGGCACGTTCCTGAAAAGAGAACATACTTCAGAGTGTCTTTTGTGGTGGTTGCTAGGTACAAGGCCTGGCCTGAAGGATGGAGCACATAGAAAAATCAAAGAATTCTAGTCAGTGTTGCTAGGAGGCCACATATTACTTTTCCCAAAAGGCCTTGAAATTTGTTTTTCACCAATCTTGTACACTTGGTTGAAGATGTATCTTGAAGCCAGGGAAGGATCTTGTTGGCTAATATGCCAATTATTTTATTTTCGAGAAGAGGATATTTAAATATTATGCGGGAGTGCTCATGAATGACTAATGATGAAAATCCAGTGTAGAATGGACATGTTAAAAAAAAAAAGAAATAGAAAATCAATATGGTAGCCCTGACAATTTGAAAAATATTTTGGAGGAGAGAAAAAATAATGCTGATGACGTTTCATTAGATCCGCTATAACCAATTGTGACAAGGAAAGAAGGAGAAAAGTATATATACAAGGACATTTTCTAGAATTTTCTCCGATGTCGATCCCAATTCTACTCTCATTCTAAAAATTACTTATAATTATAACTCTGCAACAATTTCCTCGGAACTACTCCCCGTCATTTATGAGCACACGTGAATGTTCAATCAGGTTTTGAAAATATTTGAATCTATTTAGGAAAGGATGTTCACTGCTCAGGAATTGAATAATAATGACAGCTGGTAAGGAAAAGAAAATTCATTCTTCAGACTACCGACTCCTAAAAAACGGTCCAGCTAAAAAGTACACAGGATTTTCATCGCTGTAAATGATCAAGAGACTAAGGATTTTTTGTGTAGTTAAAGGTGTAGAATTGAGCATCGACATCAGAGTAAATTCAGTCTATGTTCTTACTAGATATGGAGTTGGATTTGTTTTATTTTTTTCTCATCATAGGTATTTGACCCTAATCAAATGAAAAGTCATGCCATCTAAGCTTCTCTCCTCCTGAACATTCTTCAAATTGTTTGGATTACCATGTGAATTTTCGATGTTTTTATACATAAAAAAAGTGATTAAATGCATTTCTAAATGCAAAAGAAGAAAATATTAAGAACTATGTAATTTATTTCAAATAGATGCATGTTATATTTTTAACTACTTTTAGTATTCGGAGTAATTGGGAGTCGACCAACAGAAAACTTTGTTTTAATAATATAGAAGATAACTCCTCAAAAAATTCTCAGTGTTATTGATTTGAAGTATATTGGCTAACAAGATATTAGACACTTGGTATAAAAAAACGAGATTTGAGTGGTTTAAAATAAAGAAATAAATCAAAATATATGCATGTAATACGCGGTACCAAAAGAGAATATTTATTTACTTGCAACATCTTTAAAATAAAAATACTCATACTAAATTGAATAAATGTTATAAAAATATTGTTCAAATATATATTTATATTCTACAATATTAAATTTTATAAAAATCCTGTATCTCGATTAACTTGATAATTTTAAAGAAATAGCAAGGATATTTTTCGATTTAATTTACAGATTTTTTAAATAAAAGCAGGATTGAAAGATATTTTGTTGTTTATAAAAATAAAATAAAAAATATTCTGTAGTACCCAATTTTGGAATGTTGTCATTTCAGTACCCTCTAATGTAAGGAGAGGAGATATTTCCCTATGTTCAATCTATCTCTCAATAGTTTTGTATCGAAAAACAATAATTTAAAAAAAAAAATAACTTTAAAGTATATGTGTATAAATATATATTATGTATATATACAACTTCCAATAATAATAAAATAACAAAACTATACATCAATATGTGCCTTTTACAATGTTAAACCATTATTATAACTTTAAACATTTAATTTGACTTTAAAAAAAGTATAACCAACTAAACATTTTCAAACCTCACAAGGCCAGTATGCAAAATTGCCACATATTTAACTATAAAACTTCATATTCGATAATATTTCAAAATATACAGATCCATGAATTAGTTTTAAAGAATCTAAAATTACATTTGCTTTAGTGAGCAATTTGAAATACCTTTCAATCCTACTGTTGGTTTCAATTTGAATATAGACTCATATTTTTCAAAGTAGTCTTTTTTTGTTTCAAAAATACACATTTCGTTTTATATTTTATTGTTTTTGATTGGTTAATAAACTAAAAGAGACATTACTCATAATTATTTCTCTTTTGAATTCCTGTTTACATCTACGCACAATCCTAATAAAAAGGGGTGCACTAGCTTCAACTCGTTGAGGATGGTAAGTGTACTCAAGCTTGAAATATAAGGATAAGGACTAAGGATGTAATTTTTGTAATGAAAAAACTATGTTTTAGAAATTTAAAAAGAAAAATATTTGGTGCGTGTTTTCTATTTTTCCTTTTTGAGAATTATTTAATAGGTCTTTATTGTGTTGGCGTGTTTCTCTGAAGGAAACATTCTCTCCTATCTTTGGTCTAAATGGTGTTAAAAATGTATAATAAATATACATATATATATATTTATGAATTAAAATAATACTTTCTCTACACTGATACTATTTTAAAGGCAGAAGGTTCTCCTACATTTAGCTATAACTCATTTTCTCTTCAAAAAATCATCTAACAATCAGCTGATAGGGACATGGGTACCATATTTCTCGCTCACATATTCTCCTTGTGTTAACATTTTCTTTAAAAAAATTACATTCTTAAGTATAATGCATTTTTGATTTTACAGCTTTTATTTACTTTCACTAATTTTCTTCTGAAACACAAATATTAGCTTGAAAGGTCTTAAACCTTTTTTATGTTATGAAAATTATTTTTATTTTTCAAAAAAGAACAAAAAAACCTTCAAAGAAAAATGTAGAATTTTGTATTATCACTTTAATTATGTTTAATTTAATAGGTATAACTTTAATATTAAACGTTGTTTTTTATGTATTCATATTATATATATATGTTTATTAGATTATTTGAAAAATATTACATATTTTTTTTTTTTTTTCAATTATTATTGTGTTATACAATTATTTATTAAAAATTACTATTACACTATGTTGTACTATTTATTTTTATTTTTTTGTTATTATCCTGCCTCAGTTGTGTGTTATAATAAAATGACAATTTGAAACAAAATGACTTCCTTAAACAGGTACTCTTCACATATCTACGTCTATATTTAGTCCTTATCTTTATTTGACTATTGAAGGTGGGAAAATAAGTTAAAGGAGCTGATTACTCCCTTCTCCCCTGAGGTAAATTTGATGGTAAATACGGAAGTGCATAACATGAGTTATTAGTTCTATAATTCTATATTTTCATAAGTATTTGCATACATACAAAGTATTTGATATTTTGTAGTATACAAAGGCCATTTACTTGACGAACTATATTTTCATAACTATTTAGATATTTTTAACGTCAAGAGAAAAGCAATTGATAAAAAACATTTGAGAATTTACAAAAAAAAGTTTGCTTAATTATCTTTAATACATTTTCTACAAATGTATCTAATCATTCAAAAATCAAGTAATATGAATATGTATTCAAAATCTTCTTCTTTTTTTTTTTTTTTTTTTTTTTTGCATTTTCTTTTCGATTGTTTTTTATTATAGCTAAAACTTCATCATAAACAATTTATTACTAGTTTAAAAGATTTGTTCCTAAAAATAAGTTCAATTTTGATCGATTTTTTTGGGTTTAGTGAATATTTACTAAACAAGAAAAAAAAAGGTTGTGAGAAAAGTTCCGAACTTAAATATAACCAGTTGATTAGATTAAATAAATATTAAGTACTAATAAAATACATTATATAAGAAGACTATTTAAATTGGTATTTATCTCAATACCTCTAAAATATTAATCACTTATTATAATTATTCAAATAACCGACTTAATTATGTATAATTATGAACCATTTGTACGCAACCTTACATTCAATATTCCAAAAGAAAATTAAAAGTTAAACTGAAAAAATCAATCAAAATTGACTTTTTTTTTTGACAACAAATCTTTTAAAACATATAGATAAGTGTATTCTCCAGTTTTATTTATTATATAAACCAATTTAAAATAATGTCTAAAAAATATTAGCTTCCATATATGATCTTTGATTTATTCCAAGATCAAAGATATGATTTTTTTTGCATACCGAGTGGTCCCTTCAAATTGGAACACTTTGAACTTTAAACTTCAACAAGATTTAATTTATTAATTAACAATATAATTTCAACAAAATTTATTCAATAAATAGATGTGTGACTGAGCTCTCTTCATCATTAATTTAACTTTCCTTCGCGGCAAGGATCGTTTCCAGGGGGGATGGGGCTGAAGACCTGGCTAGAACGTATAATAATACGTTCTAATCACACTTCTCATATTTTTATGTTCAGGTATCTTGTCTCATTGAAAGAAGTTATGAATTTAGAAGAAAATTTAGCGACTCAAATGACCTAGTAAGTAGCAAATACGTAATTTCAATCATTATATTCCATAAAAGACGGATAATGACCGGTCCTAAGACGGTCAAATTTTATTATAACTGGACTGATAGGACTACAGTCTTTTTAGTTTTTTTATACCGATCCAACATTATTTATATGTGAGTTTCACCATCAGTCCCACCCACAAAGTAAACAATTTTAGAACGAACCAATAGACAACTTATTTGTAAGAATCCTGCATAATAAAAATTGAAACCTCAAATTGAAGAGGCTCTGTCATTTAAAACTCTTTAAGTACCGGGTGTGAAATTGCTGCTAAACATAAATCAAACTGTGTAAGTAGGATATTTTTTTTAATATTCATGTACGAACTTACACACATTAAGTTCAAGAGAATAATTTCTCTCAAGTGCGTTGTCCATTGAGCTCCGTGGTTCTAGAGTGCAATTATTAGTTACTACCGTGTTTACAAATCTATATTTTTTTGTCATTTTTACTCCTGAAAACAAGAATTATTTTAAACTATTAAACCTTTCTTTTTAAGAATGAAAATGATTCAGCTTTAAAGATAATTTTATACATAGTACTTAGAAGCGAGGTGTCTATTCCCAAACACATTGTTAACGTGCACATTATTACTTTAATATAATATGAAGTATAAGACTCTATAAAGGGTGACTGTTTAAAACTATTTTGGAACGTATGCAAGGATATATTCCATAGAGCTATTACCAAATTAGAGTGACTAAAGGCGTTGTTTTAGCAGTTTATTGTAGAGATTATTGTCCCTAGATCAGTGAAGGCAACCTTATATATTTGACAATAAAATCTTGTAGTAAATAAGTTATTTTAAAGGAGGTTCACTAATGAAGAATCTGTGGAATAACAGTTGAGAAGGAAGAATAAGTTGTTGTAACTCAAATAGTTATAGAAGAATTGAAGAAAAAATATGGGAGTTGAATAAGAATATCAACAAAAATAGGTACGAGTTCGATTCATTGGATAAAAATATTGTATGATGTACTAATACTATTATTATATTCGGGTATATTTTACATGTTATTAATTGTTGTTTCATACAGATGACTCCTCATGGAGCTTTGAATTGTAAATACCTATATATATGCCTATGGGTATGGGGTATACAATAAAAAATGAGCAAGTCCTATATGTATATAAATCTGATCTCCTTACAATTAAGTAATCTTAAATTTCTGTTATAATTCAATGAACATAATTTATACGAAATAACTGGTAAAAAAATATAATTTGTAGAAAATGAAATGAAATTAAAAAAATAAATATTCAAATTTTAAATATCGTCAGTTGTTAAGAAGTAGTCAAGCACTTTGGATCACTTTCCTCAGAACAGAGGGTGTGCTTCAGAATTATTTTTTTTTCTGACTGATTTCTTTAGAGAAGTATCTTAATAGACTCAAATTCAATTCAACTATTTTTTTACCCCACTTTGAGAGTGAAGGAAGTGAAGTTTTTTTACATTAGTTCGGGGATTTGTACCTAAAGAGTGAGACACCTTTTTAATAGTGACGAAACAACAAAGTGATAAAAGGTACGCCGTTGTGTTTGGAGTTCGCAAGTCAATACGTCCTTCGTTGTACGTGAAAACTATTTATTTGTGTGTTCTTATTTGAAGTCTATAACTATCATGAATGTGATTTGGTTCAAGAAGTCAATTTTTTTTTGTTTCGTATTTAATCTAATATTAATAAGAGAGAAATAATTTTTATGGTTTCAAATAAATTTTTCAATTAGAATTGTAAATGAACAACTCAAAAAGATGCTTGACTGTTTAAAAACATAATGAATATTTGTAGTACATTTATAAATGTGTTTGAGTGTTGATAAGATCAGAAGTCCCTTTTTGTACATAAAAAGAGATCTTTAGTAATAATATTATTTATTTAATTTTGATACAAGATCCAACTTTTAATTAACTCTTACGTAATATGTTCTGAATTAGAATTCATATGTTTAGGAATTTTTAGAATTTATTATTGAAAAAATAAGATGTTTAAGTTAAATTTCCATTCTGTTGTTCTGAAAATACAAATGGCTGTGTTTTAATTTCTTATAAAGTTAGAAAACTTGAACGGATATGTTCTGATCAAAATTATATCAATATCCATCATTTCTAACACATTTACTTCGATTCAAATTTATACTGTATTGTAATGTACATATTTAGTAATTTAATCATATTTGATGTATGGTAGTGTGGTTAAGTTATAAAATTATTGCTAGAGTAAAATATATATAACAAGGATAATTTTAAATTATCCAAGTATTTTAAGCCATAATGGAATCAAAGAAGCTCATGGACAACGCGCTCGGGAGAAATTATCATCTTGTACTAAATGTGCGTAGGTTCGCGCCTCGGTCATTCCTAGAGAAATAAATATACTTTATGTATATGGGCTTTGATGGAGTAAATGTAATACTATAATGTTTAATTATACTTAATCAGTGCAACTCTAACTATTAAATTAAAGTAACATTTTAAAAAAATCATAAAACCTTCATCTCCAAGAATGAAAAGGATTAATGTTAGAATATCATTTTATACATAATATTAGTAACGAGTGTCAGTCCATATTTGTAAATGAAGACTGCAATCTCGTCCAGTTCAGTCTCTGTCTGGTCAATTTTAGTCACACATATCATATAAAACTTAAAAAGTTCCGTTCTTGATGCAATTTTCAACATTTTTTTTTTTTTTTTTTTTTTTTTTTGTTAAAAGTTCTAGTACTTACAGTCTTAAAACCCGGTGCCAAGGACTGATAGGACCAATCATAAGACTAGAATGGAACGAATACATAAGTGCTGATAGAACAATAGTATCGAGGTGTCTATTCCCAAATGCATTGTTTACGTGTACACGTAGCTTAGTTGTGGAAACCCACCAAAAATAATAACGATACGTTTTGAAATTATTCATTTGTATTTATTCCGTTTCTGTTTCATTCAAAAGTTTGCTGTGGAAGGAAGACCATTTATTGGGTGTCTACATTTTGAAGGGAACAAAGTGTACCCCGATAGATTGTAATTATAAGTATATGTATATTGTACATAGATATGCATGTATTTACATATATATATATATATTATTAAAAATATGACGATGAGATTATCACTACAATTCGTGAGTTTGAGAAACATGAAACTCAACTCGATCCTTATCTAAATGATATACTTCTTTTTTCATAAAAATTAACACTTTGTCTACAATTTATACATAATACATGTAAACGTTAGATATATATCCCTACTATTTACATATTTAGAGATATGAAATAATATGGTGTCTCTATTTTTATAGTATTGAAGACCTTGAGAGATTACACATAGCTCAGGGTGATGAAAGTCATTTAAATCAAATTAATTATTTTTGAGACAAATGTGGTCATTCATTTATACTGTTAGGAGTAGAATGCTAAAAATATAAAATGTGTTCTTTTATAATTCAATTGTGCTAAATACCGTATTCTTATTCAAGTGGCTTCTTAGATACTTGAAAACCACTTCATTTATACCTCATTCCGTTTCTGTTACAGGATATATTCTACAGCTTGAAAATGTGCATAGATTTATTTTTTCATATTCAAAAGGTGAAATCAATTATAAGTGTAATAATAATTTAAATGATCCCATGTTAAGATTGAGACAAATTGCTGCTTACAGAAATCCTGTCATGACAGTAGGGGTGATTTTAAAAGAGCTTCGAAGACTTCCGTCCATCACCTAAAAAAAGCATTAAAGGTCTTCTAAAATATATAAAACCTTTATTGAAAAAAAACTTTTTTTAACTCGCACACAACAATATCCAGACTCAAAACTTAGTGACCACCATACAAAGCAAGTTTAATAAGTCTAAAGAGTTATGAAGAGCTTTGCTTATACCAAACCTACGGCAATTATGTTGCTAGTGTTTTATCAGTTCTTATTTAGAAATGAAGAGTGCAGTCTGTCCTCTTCACTATCGGTCCAGTCCAGTTCAGTCCTGCATATCAGTTATAAGAACTTATATAGTTCTGTCTATGATGACGTCACTCAACTTAAATCAGTTCTAGTACTGACAGTCCGAAGGAGCAACAGTCTTAAGGAACAGTCCTAATACGGGATTGGACCGAATAAATAAGGACAAATACAACACTACATATAAGTGGCTATTTAATTAGTTTCAATCTTTATTCAAATCTTAAGTTGTACAAACTTTTCTGGGGTTTAAAAATTGTTATTCAAACCTCTTATGAAGTGAATTTATCAAAATATGAAACATATAAATATTTTTAAAATTACAATAAAATATCTTTATAATTTCTTATGATCCGAGATGGGATTTGTGAAAGAGTGCGAGGAAAAGGTAGGAGCGAGACATATGGTATTCCTGAATTAAAACCATTGTTAATATCAGCTGCTTTTTATATGATTTTGGGGAGAGAAAAGGAACTACTGCTATGGAGAAGAGATTTAGATGCTACATTTAAAATAGCATTATTGCAGGGAAAATATTATAATTATATTTAAATTCATATACATCTATTTTATTATGCATTTTTAAATCGATTTACAGCAAAGAAATCCGAGAATTCTTCTTTGAGAGGGAGATGTTGGCACAAACACGACTGATTCAATAATGACTAAAAAGAACAAAAAGCACAAGTCAACCGTTTTTCCTTTTCTAATTTCTATACTTAGTTTATTCTTTTCGCACATCATAGATACTATCAAAAGCGTTCGATTGGTTATTTAAAAAAAAATTGAAATCGAGACACATTTTACTAATGATCTTAATTTTTATGTTTGTGCTCAATTTTTCATTCTTCAGAGGTAAAAACGATTTTCAACTATACTTATATGTATAAAAAGTGGCATTTCAGGAAATCAATTTTCAGTGTAGTAAACCAAAGCCTCAAATTATAATATATCTTTATAATGACCATTTTTTTGTTTTTGAATACGAACAGAAAATGACATTTTCTACCTTTGAGAAAGTATTCATTGTTGATACTTACTAGGAAGTAGTAACACCTGAGCATTGATCAATAGCAATAAACACCAATCCTATTTACCCTCAAAGTTGGTGCCGATCGTAAGGGTAATTTGGGACCCAGATTTCCTTCTCTATTTCGAAATTAGACTTACCCTATTTTTAAATAATATAGAAACTACAATTTTTTAGTAATTTTTGCGTCAAGCAATTTAGTATAACTTTAATCTCTAGATACGGAACTGCCCCAAAATATTTTGTCTAGAACTGAGCCTGGTTTCAAGTAGATAATTGATATTTTCATTTGAGGGAACTTTTTGTAATTTTGAAAGAAATATCGGTGCTTAATAAGGATCCCAGGATTTTCCATAGAAGTTCTTAAATAATATAGAATATTTTGTAACTTCATAGGACATATTTATTTTATGGTCTTAAGAACTACCGTAGAAATCAAAGATGCGGTGGAGTAATTATAGTGGGTTTTAGGGGGATTGGGCGTCACTTACTCTGGTCTCTACGCTTTAATATTAAAAAATAGAGGCCTTGTATATGTTTTCTTTTGTAAATAAAGGAAACATACACTTTGTTGTTGCCTCAGTTCCTCCTTATGATAAAATTGCCCAGGGGTGTGGGAAAAACATTCAGTATCAATTAGTACCTACATGATTATATGAACAGAGAGGGTTTTGAATCTTTCTTCTATTGTTATAACATATAGATATTTGTAGACTTCCGTTTGTCTATCAGTCTGTTACATATAGGTAGACTCTAAAACTAAAAAATTAGATCCAACTGATTTTTGGTTTGATACTCCTTCCAGACATAATGCCAGGTCATCTTTGATGTAATTATAACTTTTGTTTGACTTTCCGTAATATTATTGCAGTTTATTATTTACTTATTTAATACCAAATTAATTTCATAATAATCCTTAAATTAATTTGTTAAGCAATTCAAGGAATATTTTTTATATTTTCACTTTATATTATCAAAATAATAATTAATTAAGTTTTTTTTTTAATTCATTAAAACATGTATTACACGATTGTTTTAATTCAATTCCCGGCTTTCATTTTACTCGTACAAATAATAAAATAGGAGGAAAGAGAAAAGAGTATACATTTAATATATAGAGTAGAGTGGGCTAATTATAAATTCTGTTTAATCGTGAAAATTAGATTTTAGATTGATTTTTAATATTCCCCCTAGTTTATATTCGTTAGTTTAAGTTCATATAATAGTATAGCTAAAGCTATGATTCAAACTCCAAGTGGACAATATATCCGTGCAAAAGAGTACGTTTGTTCATGTAACAAGCCTAGCTATGCAATGTCTATAAGAATAAACCTACACATTGTAGACAAGTGAATTTGCTGCTAGTTGAATGATGAAATGTGATTGTAATTCATTGGCAGTCATGTTCTACATTGAACCTGAATTATTAACGTTAAATAAGTATACACTCTAAAATATTGAAAAAACAAGATTAGTCTATTAAATGCCCATGAGTCCAATTGCACTTTTAATCATCTTTGACATGAATAAATGACAATTTACCTTTAGTATGCAATCAAAAAATATTTTTATGAGCGTTTCTTATTGAACAGTTTGATGCAGTAATCATTTAGAGATATAAATTATATTTATAGTTACTTTTGGGACCTCAACATGTGGCTACCCTCCTCTCCAGACGTGAACCTCTTGGACTACTCTATCTAGGCGCTTCTGAAGGAGAGGCCGTGTGCTACTCCGGACAGGAGTGTCCAGTCTCTAGAGGCTTATGTGTGTCTTCTTTCTTTTTTTAAAGCACACAATTTCCCAACCAAACTTTTTGAGTCTCCATCGGAATATAAAAGTTTGGAAAGAAAGATAAATATGTATATACATACATGATATTCATGGCACCCCGTAATTTTGGCTTTGAATGTTTGTTTGTTTTTAAGTATAATGCTACAGAGTAGCTCAAATAGCATCTTAAAGATGGCACAGCATTAAATTAGATGATATAAAGGCTTGTTGTTTTTTCTGAAAAATTTAAAAATTTTGCTCCGCTACATAATTTCATCACATGTCCTTTTTCGGTTCCTCAAGACTATATTCTAAAGAAAAAAACTAATCGGAGGAAAGAATGGAATATCTTACGAAGAATGTAGTTCCACTGCTTTTTTGTAAAGAAAAGAAATAACTTCTTTTTTTTTTTTTTTTTTGCTAAATGAAACGAACTTATCCAATACAGAAATAATAAATATTCATTTTTGTCAACATAAAGATTTATTTCCAACGTTCACTTCTTCTCCTAAATCCGTCACTTTATCCAAAGATTCTTCATCTTTTTTTATCTTTGTCATCTAATTATTTGGGAGTGGATACTCCTTCAACATTATCAGCTAGTTTATTATTACAAGGTATACCTCAACATTAAGTTATTTAATTTTATTAATTAGTAATCCACCCCTTTTCTGTTATCAGATTTAGCATGCTATTTTGATTGTACAATTAACTTATCAACTCATTTTTATCCAAAACAGGGATTCTCACATGAATATGAAACTGATATGTTTTTATCACATGGAAAAAGAAAGAAAAAGTGTTTTTCATGGCATGGGTGTGATGTGCACTTAAATATTTGAAGAAGGAGATAAAAGAATGTGTAACTTGCAAACGTTGCAGGAAAAAATATCTGAAAAAATCCTGCAAAAGATTTATATGTACGAAGTACAACTGATAACCTCCGGATAAAGTTAATGTGCATATTATGTAAATATGGTTTTTTTCTCTTACGGGACAAAATTATTAATAATTTGCATTTCTAGCTTCTACATTTCGAATTTTCAACAAATGGCAATTATCCCTCGATATCAGTGTGCTCGTTTTTATTCTGTTCATCTACGCATTTTACGTCATTCCTAACATTGTTAAAAAATAGTCAGAAATTTTTTTCTTGATCACTGACATATTGTGATTGAAGATATTTCTTGATATGAAGTAGTTTAGAATATTAAGATAGTGCGTAAGCTAGTTCTATTCAAATAATTAATAAATGGATAATTAGCCGTAAATGTTCTTATAACAATTCATAAGGTCCTAATTAACTTATTGACCCCATAATGGATTAATTGTGTCAAATTTATTTTAATTTTAGTATTTTTAATAGTAAAAATACAAAAGAAAATAACATTAAATAATGTATTGAAGAAAAAAAAATTATTTATTTTATATTATGAATTATTTATTCACTTAAATCCATTGTGAGGTTAATGTATTAATGAAATTGTAGCAATTCGGAATATGATATTTTAGATGAAGGGATTATACTGTAATACGAATTCTACAAGAATATTTCCATAGTTTTTTGTTTTTTTTATCGTAATAATACGAACATTTTATTGCATATTTATGTTATTTATCTAATAAAATATTATATTTAGTTGTTATTAATAATAAACCAAACATTAATTTATTTGTAGTATTTATTTTTGTTTTGTTTTTAAATTTAGGTATATTTTTTTTTAATCCAAGAATATATGAATATAGAGATGTGAATAATATCTAATGCTTATTGAGTATTTAATCTAGGGTGAGTTTAGTTTTATAGCTAAAAGGTGGTTAAACTTCAATTATATTGCCATACTAAAAAAATATGGAAATTAAGATAATTATTTTATACATTTATTTTCTAATAGCTCACAAGATATAATTTTGTAAATCTAAACATAAATGCCAACTATTTAATTAATATGATGACTTATATTAAAATTAGGAGTGATAGTCTAAAATTATTTACTAACTTATGAATCATTATCAGTGATAACCATCATCTTTTGTAAGCAAACATAAAGATTAATTAAAACTAAATTACAGTATAACTTCACTAAAAGTAAATCAGAATATATTCTATTATTATTTTTATTATTAAGTATAAACCATTTATTCCAGACTTTCCCAATGTTTCAAATAAAATATGTTCTGACTTCATAATGCATTTATAAGTGATAATTTGACTTTAACAAGACAGTAAATTTTTATTTTAATAACCAAAGCAATATAATTATAAATTTAAACTACTCATTTCCATCTGTAAGATAAACAGAGATGTGCAGAAGTATTTACACTACACTTTAAAGTTCCATCATTCTTTATTGAGCAGAGTTTTTTTACAATAATAATTAGCAGCAGCTATTTCAGGACATTTTTTTACTCGATGTGACCACCATCTGCTTCAATTAGAGAGTCAACAACAATCATTAAAGAAACACTCCATAAAAATGTACGTCTAAAACAAAACTAGTGTAAATACTTCTGCCCACCTCTATCGGGGGAGGGGTAATTCCCTTTCTGAACCTACAAATTCTCTATTAGGCAGCCTTCAAAGGTTGGTTGTTAACTTTATTACTAAATTTAAATATTCAATGAAAATATAAGATCAATAATGTCAATTAATTAAACTCAGAGAGCTAAGTTTATATTTAACTTGTAATATAATTTAAGATAGATATATATGAAATGATATAATTCTGGTTACTACTAGTAGTAGAATAATCATAGATTCAATTTATATGAAATGCCGAATCTGAAAATTAACGCTGTCGCACTCATAATTTTAAGAATGTTTAAGAGGAGAGCAGCTTAGTTTACATGAAGTTTCATTAGATTAGCTGCCAGCAGCTATGAGATAAGAGAAATAGTTACAATTTCCACTCCATATATATCTTATAGACAGGAATTACAACAATATTGATCCTCAATTATATTCCAAGTCAAGCAAGGACTTACACTTATAACCTTCCAACAAATCCTCATGGTTCCCTTTTATCTTTCACACACTTACTTTATACTTTTTGTTTTATCTTCAAAAATAAATAAATAACAACTTCAAAAAATAAAAAATCTTCTTCAGATTGCAATTACTAAAGGAGCGCAACCTCCAAAATTTCATATTCCTTTAACCTGTAAGAATAATATTATCTTAATTTAAGTAGGTTCTATCAATTATCACTAATCTGAGTGTTCTGTTCGCTAATAATATTCAGTTTGGCCAACAGAGAGTACAATAACAACATCCAAAAATAAACATAACTTTTTTTTCAGGTATTCAATGATTAATTAGTTACTTACTATCGGTAACTACATTTTGGCTATAACAGATAACAAATCGAAGTGTTAATCATTCCTAAACAAAGACATAAAAAAAGGAGTTTTTCAACTGTGTATTATTTTTCTCAAGATGCAATTATATACAAGGAATTTATATCCATACTTTGATTTAGCATAAAGTTTAGCAGAAAAAAAATTGATGTAGATATCTTCTTTTTCCTAACTTAACAATTGACTCAAACCTATAGAAAAAGAGTAAAAATACTCAAAAAAATAAAATCAAAATACTCAAAAACAAGATTTAATACGATACAACAATTTAAATATTCGTAATGAGCGATGCAAGTGTATCTATTATTATAATTAATAAATCTAAAAATATACATAATATATTGGCTATAAATGATTTAAGTAATCTCTGAATTTGTAGAGATAATGGTAAATTTTATTAAATAAAAGAGGAACTACTATGAGTAATATAAGTTTTTAGTTTTCAACTTAAACTATGTTTTTATTATTATATAATTCGTCAATCAAAGCAATCAAGTGATGAAAATTTGTACGATGAATAGCACTTCAAAATAGAATGAACTGTTGGTCTTTTTGCTTCAAATCGCCTTGATTTGATGAAATTTTAATCTAAAGAAAGAAAGGAACGAAGTTAAGTATTTCATTAAGTTTATAATATAGGTCTGTAATAATAATAAGATTTAATTAATATAATACATTGTGTGTCTAAATTGAACTTGAATAATGTGCTAATTTTGTACTTCATCTCCTTGTTTAGTAAAAAAAATATCTTATTTGATTCTATATCATTTCATTTAAATCAAAAATTCATTTGAAATTTGACTCTTAGACTGGAGTTTGCCAGAATAATGCAAAGTAAAAATGGGAAATTATATTGAATCTTGTAATTCAAATAAACACTATACAATCAATGTATAGATAGTGAATGAAGTAAATCCGCTTTTTAATCCTTTTAATTTCATAGATATAGAAGATTCATTGCTTTTCATGGAAAATGAAATAATTAAAGTAATGATTAATTAATAGAATACCTACTTGGTATAAATGACATAATACCCCAAAGAGTAATGATCTTTCATTCAATTGTTTGTTTATAATTTATAATAGACCAGAATATCTGAAGTGAGAGCGCGATATATCCAATGACGTCATTGGATGTCATGCGGATTCTTTTTAGCAAATATGTACGCAGAGGAGGAATTATTCATTTGAAGAAAATGAGGAAAAGTAGAAAACTATATATGAAGAGTAGCGTAGACAAAGCTAGTACCTCGTTTTAATCTACTTAAAACCTGGCTAGAACTTCAGGACAGTTACTGTTATCAATTATCATTATTCATGCTTAATTTCAAGAGGGAATGGAGGCTGCATTTTAAGCCATGGAAGGGGAGTATCATCATCAAGATGGAGATGATGTCCACTAGAAAGGAGTCGTCCACAAACAGCCAGAAGAATACAAAGTCACTCAAGGAAATGCTTACCACCACCCACTGAAGTCAAGAGTCCCAGAAGATCAAATGACTTGATCCTATTCACTTTAACGGGTAGTCTTGCTTTGGCCCTTGGGATAAAGTAAAAAAAGGTCTACTTAACTCAGACTCTTGAGGGGAATCCATGTGCAACTATCTCAGCAAGTACAGGATAGCTACGCCTGCATATTGATTGTACATAATGCACGGAGAGAAAGAAGGGAGGCATTAATCCTGATTCATCGGATCTGCCGTGCTAACAACTAACAGACGCGAGAATGGGACGATAAAATGAGCTGAGTAGCTAGAACCGAGCTGTAGCTTGGATCGGAAGGGATGTTGTACAATGAAAACTGACGTCACGTGACTTCTGTCTTCCTAGAGCCACTCCTGCGGTCTCGTACGTGAGTTACAGAGCTAGCCACTAGTAATGAATACATTGATATTTGATAGTACATAATATATCATTATTCATAATGTTTTTCTATTTCTTTAACGATCAAAGCTAATGTCCCCATCGTTCATTCCCTCCCTCCGTGTCCAAGTTAATTAAATATACTTGAATCAAATCAAATCAATGTTGTACTAGGTCTTGCAATTCAATGAATGAATGGTAATCAATAGTCGAAAATCACTTAATAATTCAGACTAATAACTATTTATTTTTTATAGTAGGTGTGGAGGGAGAAGATGATACAAGAGTAAAATCGATGGTTGAGTCATTTTATATTTCCCTCAGTGATAGCTTCGAAGCTCATGAAGGAAAGTGTGCGTCAAAGTGAGAAAATGAAGAAACAAGATTTGGAATGAAATGGTTGTTGTTGACTTGATATGAAACGATTGCAGATTGATGACAAGTAGACAGCAGCAGCAAGCTCTGTATATGTAATACCTTGAGCAGCAGTAGCGATAGTAGGGTAGTGAGAGAGAGAGAGGGGGAAAGAGGGAGAGAGAAAGGGTGAGAAGTGAGACGGAATTGAACGATCTGAGAGAAAGAAAGAAAGAGAGAGAGAGAGAGAGAGAAAAAGAAAGAAAAGAAAAGAAGAAGAAAGAAGGAAAAGAAGTGATTTGATCCATGATCGAATTGTACATAAGCTATTAGTTTGATGTGCATTGATTGTGTATTGGAATCGGATCGAAGAGGAAGAAAAGTTGTAGTAGACATGGGAGAGGTGGTGATGGGAGGAGAGGCAGAGTCGTGTTGAGGAGTGGAGATGATCGAGAGTAGCCTGGGCGGGGGTCCTCCATTGAAATGGCATTCCTTCAAGATGATCCTGGACCCCCAGATCCATGCAGGAGTTCGGAAGACGGTGCGCTACGACGGGTGCCTGACAGTTCCTCCAGGAGGTCCTGGAGGAGTAGTGAACCTGAACCCAAGTGACCCCCGCTCCAAGATGCCACCTGCCTTGGTGCGATGGAAGCGGCTGGAGTGTATGGAGCTTTCAGTTCCCCGGTTTAAAATTGACGAGAACTATGTTGGAGATCCTCCACCCGTGGAAGTGACGGTGGAGAATCTCAATGATAACGTAGATCAGACTTTTCTTGAACGAATGATTCGAAAGTTCGGAAATATTGAAGAATTAGAAATTTATTACCACCCAGTGAGACGGAAACATTTAGGACTCGCCCGAATCGTCTTTGAACTCGTCAGATCTGCTAAAAATTGTGTCAAAGAATTACACGGCAAATCTGTGATGGGAAAGCAATTAAATTGCTACGTGGATCCCTTCTTTGCTTCCGCCAAAAAGATGTATGCAGAACTTACGACAGAAAAGAAGCAGGAAGAGCCACCTCCTATACCCACAAATGATCAAAGTCCATCAAATAAGCGAAACCTCAATAACCCTTATTACTCTCGGGATCGTGCTACAACCCTTGACTACGCTCTTGAAAGAAGTAATTCTTATGAAGGGTAAATAGTTTCTTTTCTTTTTTTCAGATTTGGAGCAGAATGCTTTAGTTTTTATACTCCATTTCAGTGACAGGAATGAGGAACGATCTTACTATGATTACCATGCTCCCCTTCCACAACAACCCAGTAGTAGTCAACAATCTCAACATACACCCTCTCATTTACATCATTCTCATGCATCTTATCCTCCTCCGCCTTCGGGTTCCCATGGGTCTATTGAAACGCACGCAGCTTATAATAGTATGCCCATGGAGTATTGGCAACACCCTTCGTCAGTATACCCTAATACACCTCAAGATCAAGGAACACCTTCGTCCATGGAAACCCCTCTGTCCCAAACAGAAGGTGTTGTCCCAAATGAGGATGAGGATCTACACGATAGTAATCAAAAAATGGATTTGGATACTAGACTGAAACTCCTAATGAAAAAAGGCTCAGGTAGTGGACTCATACCAGCGTTTTTACTCAACGAGCTTAATTCTGAAGAGGAAGAGGAGGAGGAAGACAAAACTGAAAAAGTACCAACTGATGTGGATTTAAGGACGAATGGAATAGATCCATTCAAAAATCCCGAACCAATACAACCTGAACTTAGTCGCCCTCCATCTCCTTTCATATCTGTTGAAGCATACGAATCAAGCAGCATAGCTTGGCAAGAATCTAAAAAAAGAGCTTCTAATATTTTAGCTCAGAATATTCATGTAAACGTTCAAAATTCGCAAAAAGATACAAGCAGTTGTATAAATAATGGGACGCATCCTAGTTCTGGGAAGCGACCGACGTCTCGAGAGTCAGATCAAATGTCACTATCAAGTTTGTCATCGGGCGATGATAAAATTATGCAGCAGCAGCAAGCTTCTGGTGTTTATCCTTCAATGGCATCTTGCTTACCATATCCACCTCCTGGTTCTGCTCCATTTACTTTCACTTATTCAGGTGGTTGGGGATTTGATCCTTATACTCAACAATGGACAATGCACGGTCCAGTTATGCCTCCATTACCCGGATATCCACCTCAAGGTATTCCTCCTCCTCCTTTGCCTTTTGAGGCGGAAAATGAAATCGAAAATAGGAAAAATAATCTTAACAACAAAATTAATCTTACAGACCAATATAGAAAGCTTCTAGAGTAAGTTCGGTTACTTAGATTTTTAATCCGTATTATCCATTTAAGTAAAGTTGTATTATATTTGTATGCACCGTCTTAATTATTCATCTATATTTAACCAGATTGGTATCTAATTTTTCTAAATATCACTTATCTAATAAGTGAATTTTTTTATTTATTATTGAAATTATGTTTTTGAAATAACTCCAATTTATTTATTATTATTTTTTTTTAAATGACATACAGAGGATTTATATTATTCTTTTTTATTTACATTAGTGAAAGTGTAGATGTCTTTGTTCGTGACTTAAAACGAACTATTCGACGTGATATGAGTAAAAAAATTGGTGAAACATTTGCTTTTAATCTATATGATGAATGGTGGCAATCAAAAGAAAATGAACTCAAAAACAAGGTACTTGGTAGAAAAAAACATTTAACTATTTTATAGATTAAACGATCATTGTCTTTTCAGAGAATTAAGTCGAAGGAAAAACGTCCTTCTTCTACTAAACCATTAGCGGAATCGAATAAACTAATAAATTCATCGACATGCGAAGAAAATAGTGAAATTCCAAAAGCTGAAGATTTGACATCAATATTTGATAAACAAAGAGATTTGTCTGGTGTAGCAAATAGTGGTGGCTCTTTTGGTGCGGGAGGATCACTTGGGTTTGGGTTTAGGGGATCAATTCCAAAATTGCCATCTTTTAAAGTAATACGTTATGATAGTTCAAACTTTTTACTAAATCAAGCATAGATAATTAAGAATTGACATGATCATATGTGTAGTAGAGCTACTGCATTTAGGATTTGTGTCTTTCCTTGCTTATAGATATATTTGATTAATTGCAATTACCCTATTCCAAATTGAGAAAATAATGTGTATTCCTTGTAAAAGAACATAAATCTTTGAATGAGCAGTTTCAAGTATTATATATATATATATATTTAAATTTTAGATTAAACCAACTGAGAAGAAAAGAAGCGATTCTAGTGATGATGACTCTTCAAGAAAGATAGATGATGATTATCTTAGTCGTCGGAGACGTAGAGAAGAAAGACATCGTCGTAGGCGAGAAGAAGAAAAGCGTCGTCGAAGTACTAAAGACAAAAGTCAGGACTCGTCTTCTCAACGCCATAGGTCTAGGTCTCGGGACAAGTCTAGTTCGTCCAGAAAAACGTCTTCTAGTAAAGTTGGAAAGTCATCAAAGAATGAAAGGCGCAGAGAACGTGAAATTCGCAGGGATAAACGTCTCAAAGATAAGTCTGGTGAAGAAATTAGTGAAACCATTCCTTCTGGTGTGAATAAAGAAAACAAATCTGAGACTTCAATTAGTGAGCTAGCTTTATCAAAAGAAGAGGAAACCTCCTTCCCATCATTAAAGTCTAAAAGCCAAACAATTTACACCTCAAGCTCAGACAATGAACAAGAAATTGAAAAAGAGTCAACTAAGAATGTCAAAGATGGTAATAACTTGGAAACTACTGTTGATAAAATAGAAAAGAATGTATCAAAAAAGAAAACTGTTGTGTGTTCATCGTCAGAGGTTAATGAGGCATCTCTTGATGATAAATCTGTTCCTAATATTGAATCTTCGTCAGAATCTGATTATTCAGAGGAAAAAGAAAACAAATTTAATTCTAAGAAACTATCTCGTAAAATTGATAAGATATCCCTAAAAAGTAAAAAGAAACAAGATGTTAAAGTTAGTTCAGAGTCGTCTTCATTTTCTTCTGATCAAGGGCAAGAAAGTTTACCATCAACTAAGAAGCCCTCTACAACTGCTCTTGCTACTCAGAAGTTTGAGTCTTCCACAGACTCGGCACTTGAAGATAAACAATCTCCTCCTCATATAATTGATCATTGTTATGCCGCAGTTCCTCCCAAAGATCCAGATTCATCTTCTAAAAAGAGACAAAACTCGTTTGCCGAAGATTTTGCTAATGATCATGGGTATACCAAACCACGTAGTCCTTCTCCTGTTCCTACACCTGATCCTGCTCCACCACCTCTTAAGGAAAAGAAACCGAAACCACTTAACCAAATAAAGACTTCAACATCTTCAGCAGATACTAAATGGAGTCTAAGAGACCCTAAAGAACAATTTGAAGTAGTTTATCGATTTCTTACTCACGGATTGGATTTGGAAGATTTAAGATACCTGAAGTCTTGTTATGAAATGATGCTTAACCAGCATTCAAATAATAAAAATATGATGTGGATGAACGATACGCATTGGGTTGATCATCCCGTAACTGATCTTGGTACAGCTCCTCCCAATAAACGTCGTCGGAAAGACGATTTTTCTAAAATGCATACTTCTGGATCTTGTCGTACTGAGGGATATTATAAAATGGATCCTCGGGAAAAAATGCGAACAAAGTATCATTTACATAGGGATCCGAATTCCTTGATTATTAACAAAATTACTAATTTGGAAGGAGCTGCGACTCGAGGTAAAATAGTTTCAGCACAAAATCTGTCTCGCGAAGCAAGAAACAATCAAAGACGTCAACTGGCTGTTCTTGGTGATGATGCCCTTAATTCGGATCTTTTGAAATTCAATCAGTTAAAGGTATGTGTTATAATACGTTTTCATGAAAAGGACAAGATATATGAACATAGTAAATGTATGCAATATATTTTCCTTGTTTTTTTTAGTTCCGAAGGAAGCAGATGACTTTTGGAAAGTCTGCCATTCACGACTGGGGATTATTTGCAATGGAAGACATTGGTGCAGACGAAATGGTAATAGAATATGTAGGGAGTGTAATTCGGCCCGTTTTGTCAGACGTCCGAGAAAATCGTTACGAAAAACAAGGGATTGGGTCATCATATCTTTTTAGAATTGATTCTGAGTATGTTGTTGACGCTACCAAATGTGGAAATCTGGCAAGATTTATCAATCACAGTTGTGATGTAAGTATTCAATTCCAATGTCCTATTAATTATATTTTTCATATATATTTTTTTAGCCTAATTGCTATGCAAAAATTATAACAATTGACGGGGAAAAGAAAATTGTTATATATTCAAGACAACCTATTGCATTTGGTGAAGAAATAACGTATGATTATAAATTTCCTATTGAAGACGAAAAAATTCGATGTCTCTGCGGATCGAAGAACTGTCGAAAATATCTCAACTAGTTTTAAATTTTCTACAACAGTCGTTTACTTTCAAGCAGCATTATTTTTTCCGTTTTATATACTTTATAATTTGTTACATAAGAAAGAAAACAACGCATATTTAAACGCACCATATTTTATCTATTATTATTTCCCTTGCTGAAATTTTCACTAGGCTTGCCCTGATTGTTCTGAACGGAGTTTAAGATACGCACACGCAATAAGACTTGGAAGAGGTTATTACGGGTTCTTGCAACAGGAACTAAAGTTTTTAAGTCATCGATATTGTTATTTGTAAATTTAAGCTTGAGGTTCTATAATAAATCTTACTCTAAAGGATGAAATATATATTAATTTCTCTTGCAGTCTTAATCTATATGATAATAATGGGTTCATCTCCTTAAACTTCTCCAAAATGAATAATCGTTAGTTTATGTACAATTTACAAATATAATCTACGTTATTACATCCCTTCACAATGTTATAATATTGAGAACATAATAACTATTATTTCATTATACGGATGTAATATATGGTGTGGGCTCTAAATTGTTAACTTGAGGTTGTTTCTATTTCGATATCAGTGATATGAGAATTCTCCCCAAAAGAGTCATTCAAGTGACGATGTATATATTCTCAATACATGTTAGCTCTGGAAGTTTTTAAAAAGGCTCTTCTTTCTTTGTACATAATTTTTCAATAAATTAATTATCGCCTAATGCAATTTTTACAAAATAATCGTAAATCTTATATTTTTATTTTTGTAAATGGAGATCTTGTACATAGTTAAATTTTACCTTGTTCTCTTCCTCGGGGTTGTAATAACTTATAATAGCAAGTCCCTACCAAATTTTATTTCCTCTTAAGTCTAAAAGCTCAAGAAGTTGGAAGTTTCTCAAAAATATTTTCAATTAATATTTAATCTAGAATTACTTTCAAAAATATCATTTATATTATAGACTTCAACTGTGACTTTATTTGATGATTGCCTCTGTTGAAGAGTTTACTTAGCTTGTGGACACATCCAAAAGGGAACTAGGAGTAGATGGGAAGGAAGAAATAAAATTCTCGGAATGGAAGGGATATTTTGTGAATAAATATGGACTAATTGAAGATAAAAAAAGATTTTTAATAGAACTACATTAGTAATTAAGCCTACTTGACGAAATGATAATTTTAATCAGAAACCTTAACCTATAGGTTAAAGGAAGGAGGAATAAATTATAGACTTTTGCTTTAACACCCCATATAAGTATATTCTTTTTATTTTAACATTTATTAATTAATATTGTATACTTGACTTTGTTTAACGTTTTTTTTTAAATTATATAATTATTCTTCCAGGCGACGCTATAAAAGCTCCCCCTAAGATAAGCGGAGTATTAGGAAATTAAAAATAATGATAATCTGGGTTTTTAGAAAATCGGATTCGTCTTCTGCTTCGAGAGGTTGTTTGGGATACAGTAGATTCGAAAGGAGTCGTCTCGTTCGGACTGGAAATACTTTCTGAAATTCTTTCAATATTTGTGGGGGATCGTTTCAGACTACAATTTTCTTTAATAATCGCGGGTTTATGAAGCTCAATAGAAATAGTGTTCTTTTTAGCAGATGATAATTCCACATAAAATGTACTTAAATTCCGAGATAATACTTTAGCTGGACCCGTATAAGGTGCTTCCAGAAGATTTTTTACCCGATCCAAGCGGAACCAGGCATAATCTGATTTCATTAAATTATCGGAAATATACAAAGGTTTAGAAGAGTTGTCAGTTCCTGCTGAAAGAGAGAGAAAGTCTATGTTCAGCAAGGTCCGTCACAGTTACGTTAGGTGCTACAGTTAATAATAAATTTATAGTAATGTAAGAAATCCATACAGATTATCGGACACTCCATCTACTATAAATGTCCAATGATATTTTATACGAAAAGTGAGAATTGAAATTGAAGCTGCTAGTTCACCTACTACACTAATTTTAGTTCAATTTGCAGAGGCCAATTTTACAGGCGAAGGATTCGCCTGTAATATTGTCATAATGTGAATAGATAAAAGAGATACTGAAGCTCCTATATCTATAAGAATATCATAACGGATAGGGGCTTCACCGATTTCCGCGACCACTTTCAGAAGCAGCAGGTGTTCGGTAGCCGTATAAACCTGCCCTCTTAGTTTTTTGAGTAGAGCGAATAGGTGAAGTTGATCTCGAAGAAGGTTCCAACCGGATATTATCTTTTTTAAGGAAACAACACCAAGAACGAGTATTCGGGCCATAAAAAATATGGGCACGGCAAACTTTAGGTCTTTGATCTTGGTGAAAAGGACATAGTCATAGAACGAGGACGTTGTGGAGTCTCGCGGCGATGAAATTGATTATCATTTTTAGATAATACGCTTGAAACTAATCTAACCTTTAACATTTCGTATAATTGATAAACCAATTTACCCATAACTTCCAAGGAGTCTTGACTACAAGATGCTAGCACGGATGCGATTTCAGAAGGACATACACTGATGAAATTATGAAGAATGATATCTTCAGAAACTTCCATTAGTTGTGCAGTATCGCTAAGGTCCTTTAAGAATAAAGAAAGACGTCCAAAAAGTTGTTTAGAAGCGATAAGTTCATCGAAAAGTTGCGATTTAGATTTTTCAAAAGCGGAAATCACAGCTTCTTTTAATTTATTATAAGCAAAAGAATCTTTTATTGACTTACTAACTTGAGAAATCGCATTATCGCAAGGTAATCCTGTTAGAGCGTAGTAAAAAACAATATAACATAATCATTTAAAAAGGAAAAACACCCTCAATGACATAACGAGGGATCAATTTTCAATTTTACCTTATTTTAAGTACCTAGAAGTGGAACTGGATGGAAACGGACTGGACAACGGTCCTCCATTACAAATAAGGACCGACACGACACTAATTACCACGTTAATTTTCGGTTTATTTTATTTTTACATTCCGGTTAGATCATATTTTATTCCAATCTAGTAATGATAAATGAAGAAAAAATAGATAATTTTGATGATATATATGATAATTATATATTCACAAGAAGTAGGGTGCCCATTTCCCCTCCCTCACACTTTTGCAGAATTTGTATTGCTATCACAATCAATAAAAATCATTTTGTGTAAAAAATTTTAAATGTCACAATTTTTGAGAAACATTAATCAATTTCCCAATAATGTGAACGAAAAATTGTTATTTCTTGAAATCTCATTCCTTCTGAAAAATTTGAACTCTGAAATTTAAAAAAAAATTATTTTGTCTCTTCTAAAATAAATTATTTCTTAAATTTGGCATTTATAATGTAAAAAAACTTTTCTGTCAAAACTGTCATAAAAGTCCAACGGCCCAGCCCCCCTAAAAATAAAAAATAAATCATGCAGCCACCCTTGATAACACCGTCATTGTTTATATAATCTTTCATGATATGGGCGGACCACAAATCGATTCTTATAATACTGGAAAATTCAGCTAAGTGTAATCTTCCTCTTACTACTTGGTATCTAAAATACTAAATAGCTAAATTTTGAAATCTACTTATTCATATCTTATCACTAAGGATTATAAAAGTATAAGGAACTTAAATCTTCCTCAAACATGGGATTGGAGGATTATGCTTTCTTTGAAAGGCATCAACGATGAGCGGAAATTCACGTCCCAGTTTCATATATCGACTAGTTTGATTAGTGTTATCCTATATTGTAAAGACTGTGGGCGAATATACAACGTTATAAAACATGCTTTTGTTCATTGTTCAGTCCTGAAAATTATAAAATATATTTTATTACTAAATTCCAAACATATTTTAAATTTTGAACCAATATATTGGAAAACGTATTCAGTTAAACAGGAAGTAGAGTTCAAATGAGGCAAAAACAATTGGTTGAGCAGCTATCAGTAACTGTAAAGCATTTATTGCTCACTAGCTTACAGAAAATAGGGTGATTGACGGAAGAAATCTGAAGACTATCTTTATATCGGTTCCCGCTTGATACACCCTTTTAACCCGAAAGATTGGCCTACCACAAGATTCCTCGTTGTATTAGGCCGCCAAATAAATTACATATTTTCCATATATCTCACTTCGATATAAATTTCATCGATTAAATTATTCCCTTCTCCTTGCATTGTTGCATTTACCCGCTAATTGCATAATATAAAAGGGTGGTTTATGTAAACGCTCGTAAGCCGAGAAAAAAAGTAAATGCTTCTTTGACTTTATTTCTTAACTGATTTTATTAAAAATCTTACAAAAAACAACATTATAACATAAATTTGGCATTCCATAAATAAATTGCCGTTAGCTCAGACTATACATACATTCACATTCCCTGGAAACGTCCCACTGCCTTCTTTACCTTCTTACTGAATAAAGTCCGGAAGGCCATCAAAGAAGTTATGGCCGTTTAGAATTAATCTTCAAATATGAAGAAACCTCTTATGCAGAGTAACTTTATAGAGGTGGGTGACCTCTCTTCATCATCAGAAAGGTTATTTAATATTTTTATTGGTCAGCCATTTCTATGAAGACATTTGGAAAAACCATATCCACCAAAAATTTATAATAAATTTGGAAAGTAATTAATCTGTATTTGCTGCAGCAATTACTCAGCAATTAGAGGTAGAAGGCTTAATAAATATAATATCAAAGAAAAATGCGAATTTGGTCAAAATTTATGTACGTAACAAAACAAACAACCTTGCTGACAAGATGTTCTTTATATTGATGAATAATTGTGTTACAGAAAAGAGGGATCATGTTCGACCTTATAAATGTTAGCTATAAGTAACAACTAATAAGCAAAAAAAACTTTGATAAATAGAATAATAAAAGAAAAAATATCAGAATTAATTGCTACATTGTAAATACATACTAAATATTTCTTAGTAGTATATGAAAAAAAAAAGAAGACCTATATTTGTTCATTATTGACTTTAATGATTGATCTCATTTCACAAAAAACTTTCAAAATATACAAATTTCGAAAAAAAAATAATATGATTTATTTTGTGCGCGTGGCTATATTTCTTATGACGACTAATGTATTTGTGTGTGTTATCTCTTGTTAGTGTATCCATGATATTGACAAAACAAAAAAAAATCTGTCTGCGGATGCCTAATTTTTAGTCTGTGCTTAATATTTTGGAATTGCGTTACCATATAAAATATACATTTTCATAAATTTTGAGAGTTTGGGGGCTAGGCCAGTGGCCCCTCCGCAAACACCGCCTATCGTCGATAGATCATTTTCTCTTCATTGTTGGCTGGAATTAGTTACTGATAATCTCTATTAGGTTGTAGATTCCATCTATTGTGGTTATGTATGGTATAAAATACCATTTTCAGAGCTTTGTAGTAACCATTAAGATGCCCCCAAGGATGTAAGGCCGTTCCATGTCAAGTGTACTATGAATCTGCCACTCATGTCTTAGAACTTCATACTTATTAGCATTTGTCTCAAGTTTACATTGAAAACATAAACCGTAAAGTTTCAGGTCTATGGAATGACTGAGATTTTTTTTTGGGCTAGAATTTATTAGATATTAATCTCACTTCAAAACTTTGAAATACTTATTCAATAAAATGATACCAGTTAGTTTGAAAGAAGTTTCATTTTCAAACTGTTTACTTATGTTACTTTATGATTTAAGACCCTTTTTTTTGGTTTAAAGGTGATCTTGTTCTTTGACTTTAAAGAACATACAAACGGCAACAATAAATCAAATAAAAATTTGCCAGATTATGGAGTTATATTTATGTTACGAGGACAAACAAAGTAATGCACGGGACTACAATGAAAACAAAATAAAATTGGTCACAATGTAAACAAAATGTAAGAAATTTTACTTTTTAATATCTAAGTCTTTACTCTGGATAAATATTATTAAGTAATAATCATATTTATACTAATGCAGTTAATAAGTTTTAATAATTTTTTATATTTATTAATCATTATTTGTCCACGAAAACTTATCCATAAAAACCATCCTAAGAAAGTTTGTAAACATAATATGAATATAATATTGTTTCCTGATTCTAAGTGAATTGTATCATCATATTTAAAAAATACTAACTAAGAATTTTACTACAATAAAATTAATATTCAATTAAAAATGTGGTTGAGGAACAGTGAATGGATAATGACGATAATTAATTAATAGAATAGCTATACAGTTTGATTTATCATTAAGTAATATAGATATAAATTATATTAGTAACTACTAATAAGAAAATGAATAGCACTTAGTACTTGTAAAATACACACACTCATTTTTAGCATTCATGTCCTGTAGTAAAAAATGTCTTTGAGTGCTTCGACCCCTTCAATGCCGGCGATCATTAAAATAGAGCGCTTGTATATTATTTATATGAAATTGATCGTTATGAATTTTTAAAAAAAGTATTATAAACTTTAAATAACATACCAACATATTAACATCAAAAATATTGCTTAGATGATAATTCCATCCTTTATTTGCCAAATCAAATTCACAAAGAACTTTGCAAAAAGCTGTTTGTAACTTATTTTGCAAATAAAGTAAAAAAACAAAACAATTAATGTCTTCAAAAAAATTACCCTCGATAACTTGTTCATTTTTGCAAATATTGCAAAAATTATGCAATTCAAAATACCATCAAGTTGTGTTAAAGTATAAATTTGTAGGTACAAAATGAATTTCTTCTTAAAAATTGACGTTTGATGAAAAAAAATTGAATTTTTTTTAGAAAACGGCAAATATTTCAGTTAAACATCAATTTTTATGAGTCAGATTTATATTCAAACAAATTTGTACAAACTTTATTTTATTTACTAATTCTATATTTCATTGGAAGTTCATTTTTGTGCACCTGAAATCGAATAGAATTATAATTTTCACCGATTTATTTTTTGCCCCTAACTTTATTGATTTTGAATAAATTTAGAAAACATATTTATTCTTAAAGTTGTTTTTTGAGACGCCAGTCACTTTTCAATTTATAACTCAAACGCCTATCTAGTCTCACTGAGCTCCAAAAACGTCTTGAGTATGGAGTAAGACACACCTATATAACCCCTCCCCCACAAGAAATTTGACACCCCCATTTCAGCCTAACCAGGTTCAAAAGAGGCACCTATACAAAATTTCACCCTCCTATGTTCAACGGTGTGGGTACGCATGAAGAACACACACATAGACAAACTCTATTATATACTTACATGGGTGAGCATAAGTTTTAAACCTTTCTAAATTTCATCTTTTCAGTCATAAATTGATCTTTGATAAAAACACTGTAACTAAATATTTGAGAAAATTTATTAAATTTTATTACATATTTTATAAATAATTCAATATAAGTGCCTCATTTATCGACTACCTCCCTTAAACGTGATTGAAATACTTCACAAGCTGCACACACCATACATTTGGGAAGTTTCGCCCATTCCATCAGAATTGAGGCACATATATCTTCCAAATTTAAATATTGACGAGCTTTTCCCTTCGACTCGAGATAATCCTACACAAAGCAGTTGAGGGGTTAAGATTTGGACTCGAATTTGTCCAAAAAGGAATATTTGCTTTAAGCCACTCTTGGCATTGCACGCTGGTATGTATTGGAGCTCCATCTTGCTAATAGATAAAACTCAATTGCTTGACATCAATTGATTTTCACCCATGGAAGGATCACAGACTCAAAAAATATGAAATGAAATCACCCGTTATCATACAGAGGCCCTCCGGATTAAAAACCAAAGGAAGCTTATCTCCTTTGGCCCTGCTCAAACCAAAAGGGATCGACTATTAAACCGTATTGGAACTATTCCTTGGTCTAAGGATACATCTTTTGATGATGAGCCCAAGATTCTTTTGATCCAGGTCCCATTTCTTCTCATCCGAAAAGACAATATTTCCTCTCTGCGTGCAAAATTCTAATAACGTTTTACTTCTTTGAATCCATTTCATCCGTGCATCTTCCATGAGATTCTGACTGTAACGAAAATTCAGAGAAACCATTCCTATGTCCTTATAGATTATTCGATTCATCGAAGTCATTGACACGTTGATTTCCTTAGCCATTTTTGTCATTGATCTATTAGGGTTTCGGTATATTTTTTTAATTTAACTTTCCTGACGTTATTCGGGTTCCAAGTGGGCCTTGAGCGTCCACTTCTTGTTGTATCATTAACGTTTCTAGTCCCTCGAATCTTTTTAACTTTATATTTAACAGAACTGAGACTGGTTCAAAGTCTCAAAATTTGATAAATTTGAAGGGATGATTTGGCAGCACGATGAAGACTCTCTACTGCTTTTCTTCGATTATTCATCTTGACGAATAAGAATATATTTAATGGTTCTCTTTTTATTTCGGAAGAGAGGGATTGAGCTCAAATTTTATA
The DNA here is from genome assembly GCF_016086655.4 of Lepeophtheirus salmonis. Classification (NCBI taxonomy): domain Eukaryota; kingdom Metazoa; phylum Arthropoda; class Copepoda; order Siphonostomatoida; family Caligidae; genus Lepeophtheirus; species Lepeophtheirus salmonis. The sequence continues at coordinate 23,464,801 of NC_052143.2, forward strand.
AGAACCAATCAGATTCCAGGTAGTAGGTATACTTTACTGCCAAAATTTTGTCTGCCAAATCTAAGAGGTTTAAGACTTTGGGACACCAAATGTTACAGGCAATCTATAAAATTTACAATAGAGGGTCAGTGGTCATTTTAACTTCATTTACATTGTCAGGTAAAATGATTGTGAGTAATTTGATTATCAAACATTTCATTGGAGGCAATTTGATCATTAAGAATTTGATTAAGATACAATTTCATTGCAAACAATTTGAAAAATCTAGTGTAGTGATCTCCAACCTGTGGATTGTAGGCAACATTGCGGCCCACCGAATTTTTAGGTGTACCCCACTACTTATTCCCGCTTCAAGTAGTATTTTTTAGCAAAGTTATCACAGTATCATCAAAACGCGCAGAATGTTCATAACACGTACAAACATAGAAAAATGTTTGACGGTTGTTGTATTTTCAGAGACTCCTTTGAATATAATGGGCCGTATTGCTACTTGAAATACTTGAATGTGCCGAAGAACCTATTAAGTTAAATTAAAGAGGAGTATATAAAACAAAACTATGGAATACAAATTTATTTCAGTTTTAGACCAATTATAATAAAAGTCAAATATAATTTTTCAGGGTCAAAATGCTTAAAAAAGCTAATCTGACAACTCTGTCTCAGAAAATACGACATAAAGTCAAATATTTTTCAATATTTGTACCTACTATGAGTGTTCTACGTGTTTTGATGATATTGCGACAACTTTGCTAAAAAATACTACTTGAAGTGAGAAGGAGTTTGTGGGCAATACTTAACATTAGGTGGTCCAAAATGTGATCTGCGATCCACAGGGTGGACATCCCTATACTGGATTATTAAATTGCTTACAATGAAATTGTACTATAATCAAATCCTTAATGATGAAATTGCTTGCAATGAATTGTTTAACAATCAAATTACTCACAATCATTTTACCTGACAATGTAAATGAAGGTAACATGCCCACTCTATTAGAAATGTTATAGATTACACGGGGATTTTTCAAATTGCCCGCTCTAAAATACCTTTTTTTAAATACCCGATTTTCCACATTGCCCGTAACATAGATACAGATTTATTGAATTTATATTTAATACGTAGCAGTAACAAAAATATTATTTATGTCCAGGAGCATTGAAAAAAAACCCCGTCTCTTTAAAGAAAAGAAAATCCGAAATTAATAGACTCTGCGCCCAAAGGAAAATTTGAAAAAACTATGGTTGTTCGATTTACGAGTATACTGTAGTATTGTATAGAGTATATAGTATATTGAAGGACTTGCAAGTGTCATGTTAATTTCATTGATAATATTAGTCATATTATATTAATAATTAATGTTTTAAAAATATACATTAAATATATTTGTATATATTTAAGTATTTGTGATTATATAAATTAATAAAACCTAGAAAAGTTTCTGTAATTTATCATTATCTAAAAGATCCGGAAGAACAACATTATTTGGAAGAGTTACTTTCAGCTTGGGATTCATTTCCATGGTTCTTATAATAGTTTCTTGAGCATTTTGATTACCACTCCATGATCTAGAAAAAATAAATTTAAGATAACTAATTATTCTATAAAAGGACATAGCATTCATACCTTCTTGCAACACCATTTGAAACATCCCAATTCAGCATAGATTTTGCTTTAACGTGTGCTTCCATTGTTCCGTCCAACACTAAACCAAATCCCCCATTAATTACTTCACCCCTACATCATTTAATTATATGCTAAAATTAATCATTAATTACATTAAATAATGTTCGCCCTATTACCAGCCGCATCCACCACCATTGTGAAGGGATACCCATGTAGCTCCTCGAAACGAGTCTCCAATGCAATTTTGAACAGCCATGTCTATAATTCGTTATAAATATATATATTTATTACATAAAATTATAATAGATTTGATATTCAAGGCGTACCTGCTGTGAATGCTGAGCCGTCTGTTATATTCGAAGTTTCTCTAAATGGACTATCTGTTCCACTGACATCATGATGATCTCTGCTTATGATAATAGGAGCCTATAAAAATATAGTTAACATGAATTATGAGTAATTAATAACATTAACTAAAAAAATATCTCGATGATTTACTGACTGAGACACGTCCAATTGAGACAGCATGATTGAAAGCTAATGCTATTTCAACTCTTCCTTTTTGATCTGAATACAATATCCTTGCTTGAGATCCCACAACCATTTTATGTTCTTCTGCCTCTCTAAGCCATTTTAAATTATCTCTATACTGTTGTGCAATAGAAGCTGGAATTCCTTCTGCAAAAAAAAAAAAAAAAAAAAAACCGGTACAAATTAAATGGATACACTTTGATGATATTTACCTTTCATAATATCAAGAATAACTTCAGTAGCTAATTTATCTGTTTCGACCAAGTCAGATGGATCTCCTGAAGAACATACCCACCGAAATGGTCCAAATCCAAGAGAAAATATATCCCTATAACATTAAACAATTAAATATATATAACACTTGTATACTAACAAAAATACCCCATAATATCTTGAACATATGATGGATAACGAAAAGCTAGGGGAGATGCTCCAGACTCCTTGGGATCAATATTAGCTCCTGCTCGACGGCATTCCAATAAAAATGCGTTTCCATAGTCCCAGAAAAAAAGACCTATAGTTTTAATGAAAAACATGAAAAAAAAGACATGTAATTAAATTACCTGCATCGGCTAGTGTGTTGATTGCCTTGATTTGCCTTCTCAGACTTTCTTGAACTAATGACGCAAATTTTTTGGGTTCTTGTTTAAGTACAAGTTGAGATTCTTCAAATCCAAGTTGAACAGGGTAATATCCCCCATTGAATGGATTATGACAGGAGGTTTGATCAGATCCCAAGTCTACTAACATTTCCCCCGTTTCCTCATAGATATTTACAAATTTCTCCCAAATATCTACAACATTTCCATGGTATCCAATGGCGGTTGTCTATCGAAGAAAATAACAAATTACAATATAAACATCAAGAAATCAGGAACCCTAAATAAAACTACGAATACGAGGATTCAAACATACTTCCTTATTCTTTCGTGCTTGTCTTACTCTTGCAACTAGCTTATCCAAATCAGCATCAATGATTTCTGTCACCCATCCTTGTTCATAACGTTTGTACAAAGCTTCATAACTAACTTCAGCTGTGATTCCAACACAATCACAAATAACTGCTGCCTATAAATATCAAAATTAATTGAAAAAATGAATAAAATCCTACTGATATTTATTTTATACTTTGGCCTGAGCTCCACTCATTCCTCCTAGGCCAGAAGTTAAGAAAACTTTCCCTTTAAGCGATTCTAGGCCTAGATATTTCCTGCCAGCATTAAGCACTGTGAGTACAGTACCATGAACTATTCCTTGTGGTCCAATATAACAATAACTTCCCGCTGTCATTTGCCCATACAGTGTTACTCCTTGAGCAAACATTTTATCATAATCGCTCTTTGAGGAATAGTTAGGAATCACCATTCCATTAGTAACAACAACTCGCGGAGATGATGAGTTACTTTCAAAAAGCCCTAACGGATGTCCAGAGTACATAACAAGGGTTTGATCGTCATTCATTATAGACAAATAATACATAACAATCCAGAACTATAAGAAAAAAGAAAAAAGTATTGGTCCCTCTCATTTCAATATAATGATTTGGAGTCTGCTAACTTGTGCCCAGTTTGAAAAAACTTGACCATTCCCTCCATATGTAACTAACTCTTCTGGAAATTGAGCAACTTTTGGGTCAAGATTATTGAGTATCATGTGAGCAATAGCTGATCCATGTTGATGTTTGCATGGTAAATCTGAGATGGGATAAGCTTTGATGGGTACATTTGGTAAGAATCTGTACATATATATGTGGCCATAGTCCACTAGTTCCTTTGCAAATTCAGGAGCTAATTCTGCATGAGTTGATGGTGGAAAGTATCGAAGTGCATTGAAGAGAGCGTTCTACAGAAATAAAGAAGTATAACTTTCTTTTAGAAGTTCATTATTTGTTACAATACAATCAACAATATTTTCCCTATCAAAACTTTATATTAATAGACTTGTTTATTTTAAACAAGTAGGGTTTTTGTACACACATAGAAATTGGACAAGCTATTTAAAATAAAAAAAAAAATTTCATACTTATACATACTATATTTATTACAACTTTAAGATGTTAACTGATAAATACGTATAGTTCACTAAATTATATATATGGATGCATTTATTCACAAAAAAACAAAACCAGTTTCAAGATAAAATCGATTAAAATTTCAAAGAACAGCATCTCCAAACTCTGGATTATAACCAGATCTTTGAACTTAACCCTTTAATGCCCATTTTTTAAAACCAAGTTTTGTACTTCAATTATGGCATATGGATGTAAAGTATTCCAAAAAAAAGTTCTAGTTTTGTATGGGTCATGCTTATACTAGAGATAAAGTACCTACTATATTTAGTATGTTAGGCAGATACGAAGTATATAGATATTTAAAAAATAGGATTTTACTTATTAGTTTTTTATCCTGTAAAAATATTAAATATTTAAATAAATTTTTGCTGTGGTATTTTTTGAAGTGTTTTATACATAACGGGACATTGCATTTGCAATACTTTTGTGAAGGCATTGATTTGCTGTCATGTCATCTATATTTCCATCCTTGTTTCCCAAGTGCCTCAACAAAATCACCTATATTGTCAAATTTTGTTTCGATGATGAAAGACTTTAGTAGTCTACGTCGGCCAATAGAATCTCTGGGAGGAATTTGCATGATCAATGTCCTGGAAATACTCTTTCTATACTCAAGTTGTGAAATGTTTTCTTTTTTTCCATGGCAAGGCCAGATATATTGAATGCTTACATCCACTACCTATGTAAAAATTGCCCCCACCACTTCTTTGATCGAATGTGAATGCTATAATTATTGCTATTTTGGCCCATCCAATCTGGGATTTGCAAATCTCAGAGATTCTGAGACTATTATGTTAATAATAATCTCAGCTATGAAAAAAATGAATTTTTCATAAGAACTTAATTTTGATCGCTTGATTTCAAGATGTTCAATTTTTAATTTGTCTTGCACAACGGCTGATTGAAATTGGCATTATTTCTCCACAATACTTTAGAGATTTAACCTTTTTTGTATTAACTTCGGATTTTTTAGTGCCCTTCGGATTTTGTTCCCCTCTATCATTTTTCAAAATCTATTCTGCTTCACTTTGAAGCTGACGTGGACTTAAGTTATCAGTTAAATCCCCATTATCTTAATTCGCCGAATTGCAATCCGATTCAGGATTATTAACAGTAAGAGTTATAAAAATTCAATCTCCTTCTTCTGTTTTTTCCTCTAGAATGTCTAATATTCCTTGTAGTGCGAACCAAGAAAAAAATCAATTTTCCTTAATCCCTTCAGCATGTATAAAATTATGTATCATGTATATGATTAACACCTATCCGCAATTTTCTTTAGTCCAATTTGGTTAATACAGTGTTGATATAAAATATCTGTAGACAAAAGAAAAAAAGGATATTTTGCGTATATCGTCCACGCCGTCAATAACATATACTATTCTATATAGTAGGTTGGGTAGATATGGGTTAAGGAAGAAAGCTTCAATTCAAATAACTATAATTAGTTATAGCTATTTTATATATAGGTAATATTATTTATTAGATACGCTTGTCAAATATTTGAAGTATACATAAAATTATTATTTAATATTTGAGACCTCTAACAAGTAAGTAAATTCCTTAAAAATATTAACAGATTATATTGTTAAGAAATTGTATTAAATACTTTGGAAATGAGTTATATAATTAGACACAAAATATAATACTTTATGTATTATAAATACAAATCAAAACTTACTTTTCTTTCTTGTGTTGTCAGATCACAATTTCTAAAAGGGGCATGGGCAATATCGGATGTTCTCTTTCGAGGAGAAGGTAAAGGATTGGTTGTAAGTCCACAAAAAAGTTCCTTTACGGATGACATTGTTCTTGGATAAGGTGTGTTCTTTTGAAAAATTCGAAATCAACTATCTCTATATACGGGACAAAACGTTCGTTTTATAAGTTCAAAAGATTGTGGGGAAAAGATAAAAAAACCTGAAGCTAAAACTGGATATGACATGAAATCTAAACGTATATCACATACAATATAGAAAACAGTTTGAGGGTTCTATTTTTATGAACTATTGATATGTCCATGAGTGTCAAATTCACGTAACAAATATACAGTAGGTATATATTTGAATTGCCTTATTTGCTTCATACTTATGTATATTTTCAAATTCCATAAACGTGATTTATGTAATTCTCGTTCTGACTAGGATGATAGAAATACTTATAATTCCTTGGACAGAAGGCCTGCGCTCTAAAAAGAGATTATATAAAAGTGGTACACGCCCCCCTTCCCCTACATTGGCCTCATCAATAGGTAATGCAAATTTCTTGAGTTAGATTCAAATATGGAGAAACATTCATAACACAAAAACAATAGAAAAATGAATTTATTTTCGTTTTAAAATAACAATAAAATCAGAGATATAGTAGTAACAGGAGTCATTGAGACATAAATAGGTAAAAAATATATGAGAAGATGTATAGATTGATGTTTATGAGTCTAAAAATGCGTTGACCATGCTACAATACCTAAAAAATAGAATATATAATTGATGGATGCATATATATTTTAATATTTTACAAACCAATAGTTTATTCGAATTTGATTCCTTGAGCAAGAGGCAGTTCCTTGGAATAGTTAATGGTACATGTTGATCTACGCATGTATTGCTTCCATGCATCAGATCCAGATTCTCTGCCACCACCAGTTGCTTTCTCTCCTCCGAAAGCACCTCCAATTTCTGCACCAGACGTTGGGATGTTTACATTAACAATGCCACAGTCAGAGCCCTTGGGTCCGATCCACTGAAAATATTGATAATTTAAAAAGAATGAACATATCAAACAAGTTTAAAGACTCACCCTAAATAATTTACCAATGTCAGAAGTAAATAACGATGACGAGAGTCCTTGCTCAACCTCATTATTCCATTGTATGGCTTCATCCAAAGATTTCGTTTTGAGAATGTGTACGATAGGAGCAAACGTTTCTCTCATCACAACAGGAGAATCATGTGCTAAGCCCGTAATAATAGTAGGCTCTACATAGTTACCAGGCCTATCTTCAATAACCTTTCCCCCGAATTCAATTTTTCCTCCTGCTGCAACAGCATCTTGAATTGTTTTCTTGTAGGCTTCAATTCCATTCTTAGAATGTAAGGGTCCATACAAAGTTCCATCTTCAAGAGGATCCCCAATTCTTTTAATGACAGTTTCATAGGCTTTTGTAAGACGGCGTACAACTTCATCGTATACGTCCTCATGCACAATGAGACGGCGAAGTGTTGTACATCGTTGGCCGGCAGTTCCGACACAAGCAAATGTTGCAGATGTAATAACCATATCGATATTAGCGTCCTTGTCTACAATAAGAGCGTTGTTTCCTCCCAATTCCAAAAGATGCTTTCCAAACCTTTGTTGCACAGTGACGGCTACTTTACGCCCAACCTCGGTTGAGCCAGTGAAACTCACAAGCTTAATACGTTTATCTTCTGCCATTTTTTGACCTACATCTGCATCACCTTGACAAAGAGCACAAACAGCCCCGGGAATACCATTCTTTTCCAATACTTCGGTTACAATCTTAATTGTAGCAACCGATGTGAGGGGAGTGGACGGTGCTCCTTTCCAAATAACTGTATCACCAGCAATAAGAGCAATTGCATTATTCCACCCATAGACTGCGACAGGAAAATTAAAAGCGGATATAACACCAATGACTCCAAGTGGGTTCCAAGATTCAATAAGTGCATGGCCTGGACGTTCAGATGGAATGTATTTACCAGGAATCATACGAGAGAGTCCACAAGCGTAATCGCAGATATCAACGAACTCCTGGACTTCTCCCACACCCTCTGGAACAATCTTACCCATTTCCATACTAATTAATTTTCCAAGGGGTACAATTTTCTCACGAAGAGCGTCACCAATTTGACGTACAATCTCTCCACGAGCTGGAGCGGTGAGATCCGCCCACTTTTGCCATGCTTCTTCAGCAGACTTTACACATCGTTCAAAGTCTTGAACAGAACCCGTTTTAACTTGAGCAATGGGTTGATTGTTTGCTGGACATACAGATGTCACTACCTAAACTCATACAAAAACATAAATTCAAGTTTTTGTAAAAAAATATGCTATGACAACTTTTATTGTTATACAATCAACATAAAGTAAACGACGTAATATTCAGAATTCAAAAGGGGTAAAACAAATACTATAAAGATGAAATGGTCATGTTTCAATGCGTGTACAGATTACGTAATCAGAAACAGTTTAATTAAGATTCTATTAAAAATGAGCAGTTACAAAAACAAAATGAAACAATACAATATATTATCTTAAATATTTTTTTCAATTATAGGATATTTTTACTCTTAAAACAGAGTAACTTGTTCATTTAACAGAGAAGAAATAATCAGCATTAGCATGCAAAGGATAAACATGATGGATAATTCAATCATCCCATGTAAAAGTCCTATTAATCATAGATTCAAATATTTTGTTATGTGCGCGAAAATATTGGCGGAGAGTAATGAGTGTTTGAGGATCTACGGGTGGCTTTTGTCTCCCTTTGGATTTACTTAAGCATTTATTTCTTGCACATTCCCAAATACCTTTGGAGCGTATGTCTCTTGCACAATAGAACCCTTTTGTTTCGTTAAAATAAAAATTCCTAGACTCGATATGAGGATAAACTTTCAAAAATCTTTCCACTTTCTTAAGTTCCTCCCAAGGCTCCCTTATAAATGTATCCCCATCAACTACATAGATGGATGATTTTGGAAAAACATTGTACCAACGAGCGAGATGGAGATGATAGATCGATCTCGTGAGAGGAGGATATTTTGTATTTATATTTCCAGACTTTGTGAATATGAACTCCTCCAATTTGGGATACGTTTCTCCCTTAGCCATGTTTTGAGATCGAAATTGATTGTAATCCGAAACGAGTCGCTTCACAGGATCTCGTACAATCAAAAGAAATTTAGCATCAGGGAGAGTCTGTTTAATCCGATCAGGAACATGGGGTGTGTGAAAATATCCCGGGGTTTTCTCCATGGCAATCTGGTTCTCCTCCAAGATGGGCATTTGGTCTCTATACCAAGATAGACCAAGAGAGAACTTTTTAGGACAATCAAAGTAATGAATTTCAGGACCTGACGACTTTAGCAACGGATGTAACTTAAGGAATTCAATAAGTGCACGAGTTCCTCCCTTTCGAGCCCCGATCACAACTACTCCTGGCAAACGCTTTTCCCGAATTGGAGTACGGAAATCATCGCACATAAAATCAAAGTCCTCCTCATCAATATCATCTTCATCTTCATCGGGAGCCTCCTCGTTCTCATCGTCATCAGCCACTTGAGGTGGGGGCGGAGCAGTGCTCGTGGTGGTTGTTCTAGGAGGAGAAGGTTTATTTTTACAGGATTCATTTAAAGGAAGATAGAATACAAGGAAGCACAGAAGGAAAAAGAACCTAGGAGAACACATCTTGGTACTCAACTGATCTACTCTGGAAATACATGTTTCCCTACCTCCCCCGGATAGTATTGCTCACTCCTTTTCCCCCTTCACCCACGCACCCGGCCGTGGGTGCCTTGGAAAAAAAAATTAGCAGAAGACTCTTGAACTTCCTCTCATTCTCTAATATATTGAACTCCCGATTGACATCTCAGGAACCTAAGGAGCGATAATATTTACATATTTTTTATGTGCATATTATTAATAAGAGATCCCCGCCTCTTCTTTAAAATAAAAAACAAGAACAGAAACCGGTTTACAATTCCAATTAGAAACAATTCTACGTTCTACACTGTAGTACATTAAATCGTAATATTAAAATAACACTCTCGTTGGAAGAGAATGAATGACATAAATATGTTTGTTTATACGACGTTTACCTTATCTGAACCGAACCATTGTCCATCATACGCTCCATGATTCATCTCCTCAAGTTTCAAATCCTTGAGGAAAGCATATTTGGGATCGTTGATAAGGAATGATGAAGACATACTTCGAAGGATGCAGTAAGTGGTAGATGGACCGGCTTGAAGGAATTTTCCTGTGAGAGTGAACGAACTGTTAGAGCTAGAGGAAAGCAAGGAGAGGTGACGAGTCAGCGCACGCCCCATAATGTGCTTTATTTTATTTGAATTTGTTAAAATCATCTTCAGCCCTTGCTCCTATTACAGATAGTTGGAAACTGACTTAACTTCCTCATCTTATGTCCTAAATAAGATAAAATCACAACCGGGGAAAAAGTGAGTTGTAAAGGGAAAATGTAGGGGGAGAAGGGGAAAATTGTAGATACATCAATGGGGATAACTTGCCATTATTTGCAACTTGGACTCTCCTTTTTAACAAAAAAACACACATACGCCAACTTCTAATTGACTAATTTACTTAAGTATTAATTTATTAAAAGCGTAAGTTATAGAAAAACCAACAAAAACATATTAAACACAAAGAAAACAGGACAATGGGAATTGGTAACACTGCAATATATGTTGGAGAATGACCAAATTTTTTGAAAGAGTTAAAACCTGCTTTCCCCTTTAGGTGGAATATGACGCAGGAAAATGTGTTATGAAACTCCACGACTTATTCCTTTGTGTAAATTAATTTGCTATATTAAAGAGTAGGGGTCGGGTAACTTTTTTAAACGTTATTCCAAAATAACTTGTAGTAAAATTAACTTAGCCTAAATTAATGGCATGTTATTTATTATGTTTATTTCATTTAACACTAGGAAGTAATACTCCCAAAATTGTCTAAATTACCCCATTTTGGTTAATTTACCCCTTTTCCCCGACCCCTGTTATAGAGTATAAGAAGATAAATCTTGGTTATCTTTTGGATGAACATGGAATATTTTTAAACTATCAGATAAATATATCTTCAAGTCACTTTTTTATGCAATGTTCATATTATTTGTTTCTCCTCTCCCCAACACTCTCAATTTATAAACTTTTAAATTATTCATAAAATACTAAAGCAAATTCTTGATTACATATTTTATTATAACAACAGATCTCTTAATAGCTAACAATACGTAGTAGTATTGAACCTCAAAGGCATGTTGACTACTAAGGATTCTCTATTGTGCACATCAGAAAAATCTACGAAACATTTAGTAATGAATCACGCAACTCTCCTTTGCAATCCTATATTGCGTAGTTAATAACTATCTACATAACATAACTCAGTCATAATATAGCTTGTATATGCTTGTATTTGTAAAGATACAAATTATAAGAATATTATAGATTGATATTATTTGCGGAATATCTGGACGGATATTCAACAAATTATGGAAAAATTTAATTTGAACCATGCATACTTTAAAATCTTTCCAAGTTACTGATAACATTTTGCCGACCATTTCTAACAGCTAATTGAGTTTATTGTTTATTGATACATACGTACGAGAGGAAACAACTGTTTTTATTCATATTACAACATCTGTTGGCTCATGAACTTTCGACCTTCTATATCACTCTTAATATCAAGTTTTTTTTTTGTCATATTTATAACTATACTAGTATATATTATTGTAAATGTATGTTGTACACATATATTTTGTCAAATTGAAAACTTAAACAATCTTAAGAGTTTAATCGAATATTTAGTTTAATGATAGAATAGATTCTTTCTTGGAAAATGAATGATACATTCTTTACGTGAGATCTTATTTTGAGTAGATGTTTGTACTCATTTATTCCTAAAGCAAATATAGAGATTTGATGTAGGTATATAAGTATATGGAATCTTGCCTTTTAAGCTTATTTTTTAGCTGAATTGATAAACAACACTCCTTTGATTTAAGTTCATCATAATAATTGTTTAGTCGCAATATTACCAGTTTAATTCATATACAATAACCAAACTAATAATTAATGAAAGTTTGAATTGTATTATTCTCATACATCGTTATTTTTAATTACATAAGTTCAGTGAAACATTGACAAACTTGGCATTTAAAAAGTGACGTCACTCATTTTTAGATATTTATATGGAAAAAAAATAATGATCGAAATCATTGATTTGATGATAATTATTTTATTCACGAAACAAAATTTTAAGGGTCTTTGAAAAATGATTAGGATGTTTAAAATTCCCAAAAATAAACTAACACCACCTATGATCAAAAGAAATAAAAAAGATCGTATTTCTTTATGATTGGAAGGTAAAATTAGTATAAGATAGATAAAACAGTTTCACAAATGCTCGAGCAAGGGGAAAAAAATCTAAAATGAAACACCGTCTAGAAAAATATAAGACACCTGTAACCATGCCATAGAGTTGGTCCTAACCATACGTACCCCAATTAACAAAATTAGATAATTACATGAAGTATTGAATATATATTTTTAGGAACAATTTCTGTTATAATTAAATATGTATTTATATCCCCCGCTTCCCAGAGTCTAAAGGACCCCTTCTAATATCCTATGATACACGCCGTCCCAGGAATTGTGCAAGTGAACTACTGGTGCATAATGTGGGTCATTGCCCACCGCCACCGCTTCTCTGAGCATCAAGGGCCCCTTTTAATACATCCGGCCCATGGGTTGTGCTAGTGAACCGATGGTCTAAAAGGTCGGTCATTACCCACTGCTGCCACTTCCCTGAGCATCAAGGACCCTCGTTATTCTCACAACTCAAGGGCTTGAATTTTTTTTTCGTATTATACATAGAGAGCTCTGAAAAAGTATCTGTAACTTTGGTGATGGTTAATGAACGTCATACGCCACCTCTGCAACCCTAGGTTTCAAGTTTTTTGTATCTCTAAAATACAAGCCAAAAACGTGAGCATTTTGAATTAATCTGATAAAATGTGGGTATATCAGGATGATTGAAGTAACAAGTAATGATCAAAGAAAAATTTACATTCGAATCTCTTATTCTATTTAACAATATTCGAACTAATTGGTTATATATTTCATATACATTTTATTAGTTTCTTCAAAATAGACAAAAACAAAAAACTTATTTAAAAATGTTTTTCCGCATCAAATGTAATAATTTCAAAAAAATCACATTTTTGAGCATATCTAATATACCTAACAATACCTAATTTTTTACAAAATATATCCTAAAGATCAACACATCAACGAAATAAACTACTTTTGTAGCATGTTGTGCTATTAGGGCACTTGCTATTGTAGAGGTGTCCCTTTTTTTCAGATAAACTTATTTGTTTGAAGTTTGTGCAATTGCACCGCTTAAAGCGTTGTCCATTTCCATCCAACAGAATGGATGCGGTCAGTTACAATGTACCTTTCTTCTCTTTGGGAACTTCATCAACACTGAGGAATGACTCCTTGCAAGATATAAACGGATTTCTTACATTGAGCTATTTCTGAGACACCATTTCTTGTCACTAATCTATAATATCCGTTTTCTGCTACATGGATCACAACAGGCAATACATTTTGGAGATATACTTTTCACGATCGATACTTGGGACTTGAAATTTGACACGCTGTCCTACCTCAGCCTCCTTAAACTACCGTGAGGAGAGTTGCATGTGCCTGTTGTTTGTTCTTCTTGTATGTGATTAGCTCCTCTCTGTTGCTCTTGGCGGTCTTGAGCTGATTGGCAATGTGAGCACTTTAGATATGTCCAATCATCTTCATTTTCCTCCATGGCAACGCTGGAAAGCTCTGAAGTGTGACATTTAAGGCTGCAGATGGAACAATTTTGTTCTCTGGATACAGAATACACATTTCTTGTCATCAACCGATGTTTTCTCTCTGTACTCCACTTTGGGACTTTCCTGGTCTGAATTTTCCATATATCTCTAATCCTATTCTGCTCCGTGGTTATATCACACTCTTTGGATGAATGTAAGCCCTAAACCCCGACCTTTATCGATGGGCATACATTACTTGTTATGGATTTCGCCCAATACCAGGGTGAAAACGGTGATTCTTGGTATACTGAACATACCACTGTCAATCAGTCCAATTACTTGCCTTATTGTCACGATGCTACATCATAAGAATGCCCTGAATGTCTCGATTGGCTCTCTCATATGATTCCTTAGGTTGTGATATATGGGGTTTCCATGCAAAAGTTCACTTGCACAATCCATAGGGCGGGGTATATAATTAGGTCCTTGATACTTAAGATAATGGGAGGGGGTGATAGGTTTTGATGACCCTGGGGGACTAGTTGTCCACTTGCACAACCTGTTGGCCTAAGTATATTTATATCTCGTGACAATTTCTTATCATACAATAGTTTGAATAAAATATAAATTTAATAAAATTGCACAAAATTATCAAATTGGTTGTTAAGAAATTGTATCATAATCAAATCCTAATGATCAAATTGCTTGCAATGAATTGCTTTAGTTTTTGAACCATAACTGTTCAGTTTCAAATATTATAATTTTTATTTATTAAAACTTAGATGTAGCCTATACTAATGGGCTATAAAACAGTATAGGTTTCATCAAATTTATATAATTAATTGTTTGTTTTTAGGGCAATAAATGTTTTAAAAAATATTAGAAAAAATCCCTCAAATGAAAGTTACTAAAAATCAAACAAAAAAAATTAGATATAACTTTTTGTTAAGACTCATTCAACACATTAAAACAAAATTTCCAGAGATACGAGAAGTTTCTCCTGTCTAAATTATATTACCCTAAATGACTCAACTTAACAGCGGATACTCAGTAGAAGAAGGGCATGTTTTTTCCTTCTCGTTGTCGATTGGCTTAAAATTGTGAGGTGCTATAATATCTATTTGAAAGTTCTTGGAGAAATTTTATTTACTATTTATGGTCTTAATTTAATTAGTTGTTATAATTAGTTAATAATTTCTAAATATTTTTCATAATGGTAATGTCGAATGTGTAGCGTATTATATAAATAGATCTGCTACAGTATCCAGGCTTCTCATCTATGAAAATGTCAAGAAACACAAATAGAAGGAAGTTGTGAATAAATGCTACCAAACTTGCTAATTGGACTCTAACTAAAGTCTCAAGAGATTGTTGAGTACAAAATAAAATCAACTATTTTTTTACTATGTGAGGGATGTAAAAATAAAATAGATGGGTTGTTTTATAAGGTTTTAAAAGGCTTAATATTGAAAATTTTCTAACTTAAATTATTTGCCTTAGGCTCATTTTGTGAATAATATTTCTGAGGAAGTCTCCAGAAGGACGGTGGAGTTTGCTACGTAATATAATTATATCTTAGTAATTGTACATTAATAGATATTACAAATCCAAAGCTCTCGTTTAACTGAAACTTTTTATTTAGAAATCTATCTTTTGTAATTAA
The DNA here is from genome assembly GCF_016086655.4 of Lepeophtheirus salmonis. NCBI lineage: Eukaryota > Metazoa > Arthropoda > Copepoda > Siphonostomatoida > Caligidae > Lepeophtheirus > Lepeophtheirus salmonis. The sequence continues at coordinate 23,480,257 of NC_052143.2, forward strand.
TTTTTCACTTCCCAGGAGGTAGTGTTGGCTTGGTGTGCACTGAATCAACTGGACCGACTAACCATCGGTCTAAACTGAGTGAGTCGATGGACCACGGTCTGGACCGACAAAAATTAGAAAAAGAAAATATGTGGCGTCCCACACTTTTTTTAAATATTACATAATTTATGAATTATGATAATTCATTTAATTGCTATTTCCAAATCGGACATTATTCCTTTGTCTCCGAAGGCCGTTTGTATAATTTGAAAAGCTTTTTTTTTTGTCTACGTTTTCAGTCTGCAGATCGGTGTAGAACCGAATCACGTCACTTGGGGGTTGTTATCGGTTCATTTTTTAGAAAAACCGAGTGAGTTGATCACGTGATAGACTCAGGCCGATAATGGACCGACCTTACACTACCAGGAGGAGTTCACTCATTCGTCCCCTGTTACTTCGGAGTTCTTAGATGAGTTTGTACTCGCTCACATCCTCATTTAGATGGTCATATCAAAGAAGTTCAGCCCTCGTAATCTTTCTGTTTTGCGATCAAGTACTGACTCACAAATATAACGAAGAGCTCACAACCTTTCAAGAGAATATTAAATTAATATAGTCCATTCATGAATTACTACTTATTACATGCATTAATGGGTAATTAATGTAAATATAGCTCTTTGCATGACAGTCATTTTGATGAGCTTTCAGAATAATGACCAATATTTCTTTTCATGAAAGTCAATATAATTTTTATTTAGGAATTATTAGTTTCTAGCTCCTAAATAAAAGCAACGACAACAGACGCATATATATCAAAACTTTCTCTGCATACAGTTTATAGAACCCTAAATACTATGTTTATCGGATCCCACGGATCCCTTGTGCAATAAAAGGAAATATTGATATTATAATAATTTTTTGTCAATTTCAAAACATTTTTAATTAGATACTTTTGACTCATACTTTCTATCAATTTGACTACTATTTTTTTCTTTATAGAATGTAAATATTTAATACATATGTTTATGATTATTCCAGATGGTTCTTTTAAATTCATTTTTGTATATTAAAATCTGATTCAACGTATTGATTTAGCCTAATTTTTTTTATAAAGTTATAATTGGAATTATTTATTTTTGAATCCATGGGTTGTGGCTAATTTCAAATTAGTTGATTTAAATTTAAAATATCACTCGTTCGAAAAACTCTACATGGCGATATATTTTGTTAAAATACCCCAAGTATACCCTCTTCTAGTGCCATGGATTGCAGGAATTGCTCCAGAGCTGAGAGGATGACACTTTTTTCGTTTCCAAGGGACAAATTACTTGGAAAGTAACGGGTCCTGAAAATGAAATGAAATCTTTTGGAACCATAATATAATACTCGATTGTGATCTAAACATTTTGAAGAAATAAGGAATCCCAACTCTCAAGCCATTCCAACATGTTTTAAACATCTAAAACCTAAAGGCTCACCAAAAACTCCAACAAACCCATTTTCCTTCGAGAGAACAATGCTGATGCTAAGAAAATTTAATAATTAAGGAAATCTCAAGCAACTTTTTTATTTTGCATTTCAGGTAAAAAAAGATCTCCACAATTTCAGGATCATACATACTTTACTCCTTATTTGGAACCTCCTACTTCCGAAAATAGAGAAATATACTTAGTGGACACGAATCTAATTTCATCAACAATAGAAGATGAAAACTCTTAAAGTGATATATATATATATTTTTTTTTTTCTTGCATTAGTTACATTATCCTTAGAAAATAATAATTGTATGTATTACAGATATTTCTCCTGAGGTAAAACATCTAAAGGAAATAAATACGAACATAAAAATCCAACTTAGAGTCTATGGATCAGAAATAAAGGAATTTAAGAAGTTGAAGGAGAAAGATGTCAAATTTTGGGACGCAGAATCAAAGTTTAAGTCTTGCGCCTCTCTTCCGTATTTAATTCAAACCATAGAAAATTTTTAAGGTTCAAGTCTTCACATTCAAAAATCGCCTTGGTCTAATGAAACCCTCGAAAATTCAATACAGTTAAGATTTGTTGAGGAATTAATCTATTGCACCAAGAACTGTTTGGATCAATTTGCAAAAATAGAGGCTTTATTCAAATCTTATGTATATCAATTCAAAAAATGAAAAAAATTGTAAGCACAATAAATGAAGAGGTTCCATTAATTAAGTCGTCTATAAATGTCGCCAAATGTTATAAAATTTTATTTTTTACCGTGTCTATTAGTTGTGTATGTTAGTATAAGAATGCAATTATCAAAGAAAATAGAATAGCTTCTTCTACTTTCGGAAGACGAAGAATGTGTATGGAAATTAAGTAAGTTAAAGATATTATTATTAAAGTTATTATTCCATTTTTTCATAATAATTAAGCAAAATAAAATTATTTTTTTAGAATCCATTTACTGTGTTAAGTTCTTTTTGGGCCACAAGGGGGCGCTGAAATCTCGTGACGTAACTCTTCTTATAGGTATAGTTGATAATATTGTAGAGAAAAATGCGTGCAAGGAGGAGGGGGAAAAAAGTCATATGGTATCATTGTTTAAAATGCTGATGTGATTATCATCTGCCTGCTTTATTATGATTTTTGAGGGTATAACGAATGTATTTATTAGCAAAATGTTTAATGAAGATATACTACGTATAATTGACTTCAACGTTTTTTATCCGTTACAGTAGATTTGAAAACGTCACACTCCATGAAATTGTAATTCATTATGAACCTTATTCTCAGAATAATAGCTAATGAAACGACAAAGTAGAGTATTTGAAATATATTTGAAGCTCAAAGTTTAAAAAAGAAGGCTTTAATTAAATATAATCTACATACTAAAAATAAACCATTAAACATTTAAGTTAAATATACAAAATTAAACAATTAAAATCATATAACTATTAATAATAATAAATTATAAATACAGAATATTGAAATAATAGATTGATCCAGATAATTTTTTCTTGTTCTAACATCGGAATTCAGTTAAATATGTCATAACTTTAGGTTGCAATACACAAGCGAGACGTAGAGTTTAATCAAAAAGATAATCACCCCTCTTCTTCATGTGGAAGTTGCTATATACAATTGTGCACAGGATAGATATATCTCTACCGATGAGATCTAACTAATTATTAATTATGTAGTAATGTCCGACGATATTACTCCCTATTAAGAGTATCAAAAAAGATTTCCCCCCGTTATTTAGGTATGCTTATATAACAACATACTATTATCATGAAGGATATACAAAATTGTTAATTATAATGCAACACCCAATGTAACTACCCTCGTTGTTGTGACCATTTAAACAGTTGTTTTTGCCTTTTATGAGTTTTCTGAACACCATTTCTTGGAGCCCATCAACCATAGCTAAGCCTTAAGTGATAAAAAAGTAATATTTATTGACTATGTAATATTGGAAAACCTAATTATCATACCCAAGTCTTAAAGCGAAGTAAGTAGTCTCAGACAAACTAGTTGCAAACCATCCAAAGCTACTACCCCCGTTGTTGTGACCATTTAAGTAGTTGTTTTTGCCCTTTACTGAGTTGTGTATCATAATTCTTGATATGTTAAGCTAAAATAGAATCATATTTTATGGTTAGATTTAAAAAAAATTGAATACTTACTGTGAGATAGTACAAAATTCAGAGTTCCATTTCGATATTCGTAAATACTTTTTACTGATAACTTGATCGTCATTTGGTGTGGATGACTCAAAACATTTTTATATGTATTTCTATAAATGACATCAGTAACAACATCCTCCATTAATTTAATGATGGTTCCTTGGGAAGGGATATGTTTACCCTTGTATTTCTCCATAAATTTTTTGAACGTAGATGATTAGCAATGGATAAGGTTATATTACATGCAATAAGCATCTTTGTGAGATCAGAGTTAAAGTCTAACTTGATGTATTCATCATTAACTTGATTTTTTAGATGAATATCCATACTCTTGTTATGAGATGAGGATAATGAGTGGCGTGTAATTCTAGACAGGGAACTAAAGGCACATTTATATCGACAAATCCGACAAACCATCTGTTTCTCATCCGGTAAGTATTTTCCAAATTCCTAAGCCTCCATTTTCAGAAATCCAGACAGAAGGCGACGTTATTTTAGGCATTTTATTCAGTTCTCTATCGACTATCCCCATCCAATATTATTATATTAATATTGAATAATAAAGGCGGGAATGATAACGTTCATGATTGATAGAAGAAGATGTATATTATTTAATCAATGATGCCATAAGTATTTCTTCTCTTCTCCTCGCACGCTTTTCTATTCTTACCAAAATTATCACCCTTACTTATAGGGCTCTGCTCTGTCCCACCCTGCGGGTGCCCCTAGAATATATGAGACAACAAGTCACTGTATATAATACTCCAAGATGTATATCATAAACATATTTTGATATAAAAATTAAAAATGCAGTCGTGTTAATGAAATATTGTAGGCATGTACATAAATAACAAGTGCACAGTTTCTCTTTACTTTTGTTATTGGTACCTTATGTCTATCATAATTCATATGCATTTACAGTACATGCTAAGATTAGAACAAAATATAAATACTGTTATGTTAAAATGAATTTTGCTAGTCAGCGCGCTAAATACTAAAGTACTCATCAGTCATGTGACGTCTTCTCTTCTCAAAAATGAAAGAATAATTATAAGAGTTTGAGAAATAACAAAATCACTATGTGTTGCTACGGAAAATATGCATATTATATCAAATATGAGTTTAAATATAGAACAATAATACTAATATACTATAAAAGCGGTCCTACATACTATAGTTAATGCTCTCATTAACACCCAACTCTGAATTTTGGATATGTTTGAAAACATATACCATGACTTTTTGTACCAAAATTAAAACAAAATCAGTTTTCCTTCTTTGCAATGGCACCATTTTAAGAGCCGCACTAGAGCACCAAATGTTATATTTTTGATTAAAATACGATTATTATGGAATATAAGTTAAAGTTTGTGTTTTGTGCATTTTTTGCCGTCATTATTGTTAACATCAAGCCATTAAAAGTAGAATTATGATTTTCTAAACAACACCACTCCAACGCATTAGGACCAACTTTGATCAGGCCTAGAACAATCCAGGTGATTCACATAACCATAATACTTCACATACTCTCTTATTTTATTAAGAAAAGCCAGTTGACCAAAAATAATCAAAATCGGCGATGCTCATACCGTGAGGGTGTGTACACTTGACCTGGAATGCCTCCAATCACATTTTAAATGGAACAATGGGGAGAGAAGTCAAGTGTTTTATTAAATAATGCATTAAGTATATCTTTTTTAGTCGCCTCTAGTCCCACTGACTCCTGTTTTGCCTAAGAAAACGTTTCTTCGTTGATTCGCGTATTTTTAGTTTGTGGATGTCAGGACTCATAGGTAGTGCTGTGTAGGTACTCATCTATTCGGTTTAGTCCAATCTAGTTTTAAGACCAGTCATTAAGACTTTCAATCCTTGGGATTGGTCCTAAAAAAGTCGATAATATATTTAGAGCACTTAGTTATATAAAATAATTAAAAATGGGAAAAAATCTACCAATGACGTTATAAGAAATCGATTTTACCTACTTTAAGGAGTGACAAGAGGGACTGGACTGGGCCACGGTCCTCAGACAAATAGCTAAGACAAATAATTCCAAAGTACTTTTGATGCAGTGCAATAATTAATAACCATTTATTGGTGTTTTCGAAACTAACTAAAAGTAGGATACTTGATACACCAGGAGGATACATGGTACAGGGCAGGATTAGACATGTTACAACAGGAAGAAATATGTAAAAATTGCCATTTGTTATATTCAAGCATTTATTTAACTTTTTATTAGAGTTTGTCAGCATAACGTAAATATTTAATGATTACATAAATAAGATAAACAAATAAAACATTTATGGAAATATAGCATAGTTAATAATAAAATTAAAAAAATATTTTTTTTCTACACTATGATTGATAAATAAAGTATAACATGAAATTACACAAAAACAAACATAATTAAATATAGTATATATATATATATATAGTTTGAGTATATATAATAAAAATGAGGTGTAAAAAGTCTCTTGCATAGTGTTGGAAACAGAATGAATGAAGTGAATAATATTTTACAAGCAAGTTAATGAATCAATGTTAATCGAAAAACTGGTCAAGTGTTTATTATAAAGATTATTCTGCCGGTTTCTCAGGCTAAAATTTTCTCAACTTCCAATTGAACAATCAAGAAAAAGATGTATATTCAAGTTACTACTAAAATGGAAGTCAAATAATTTTAGATTTTGAGTTTCTATCTCATTTTAAACTATATGTAAAATTATAAAAATATCGGAGATAATATAAAAACGACATTTTCTACGACACTTTTTATCGATTTGATGTGGAATGACCCAATTGAAAGGTTAAATAACACAAATAGTGTCGACACAGTGTTTAACTAAATTATCGGAGAACTAACGGTTACTGAAAGATAGTTTTTTTAGTATTTCAACTGAGAATAACAAAATAAATTTAACATTAACTGCTTAATCAAGTTAAAATAATGTAGTTTAAACCATTAACAAGTTAAGTTCAAAGTTAATTTTGATAAATTAAAAATTGAGTAGTTAAGTTGAAGTTAAAATAATGCTGTTGAAATAATTGACTAGTTAAGTAAAAAGTTAATTAACTTAACTTTTTAAGTTATTTAAGATAAGTTGAGTTGCATTAACTTGCCCAACTCTTATTATTCTTGATTACTCGGACATAGTAACACTGTCCGATACTAGGCGTTGTTTATAAAACCATTTTTGTGTTCCAGACTTTTATTTAACTTTCAGTGCCTTCGACAAACAACTTTCAAATCCGAAACGAGGAGTCACTCTGCTGATCAACAAGAATTTCAAACCAACAATTCAATTTCGAGAATCGGATGGGAACATTATAAAGGTATCCTGCAACCTCTCAGGAATTACTTATGATATTTTGGGAATGTATGGCCCAAATTCGGGCATCCCTGATTATCCATGATAGTAAAAACTTTTACCAATTTGGGATCACAGGCCAACAATTATGAGTTGGGACTTTAATATAAAATTGGAAACTAACAGGGACTCAATCATAGAAATAAAAAAGCTTGGAAATTCAATTCATTATTACATATACCCAAAGTCAATGATGAGATTGTAGAAATAATTGAGACCACGAGATATAATGTCAAGACAGGATGCAAAGTCTTTCTATGAAGTACAAAAGATGCTGTCAAAGATTAAAGCTATATGCAAACAGGCTGGAGCCCGAGAAGTCGCCAATAAGAATAGGAAAATTAATATAATTGAAAATATAAATAAAGAGGACATTTCAGATCGTGATAATAAATTCAAACTGGATCAAATCTTTCTAGATTCTGACCTAGCATTTAGAACCTGATTAAAAATGAACAACATCGAAGACTTATCTAAATCAAGACTATAATGTGGTATGATGGAGAAAAAAAGAAACAAAAGTAAGGATTTGTCAATCATGCTAGCAAGTGGAGAAATATCTGAAAATCTTAAAGAAATATGTAAAGAAATAAAAACTTTCTTCTCCGAGCTGTATCAATGCTTCGACTGTACAGAACTCTTTAGAAATATCTAGATGTACCCATCGATCTGCATACTTCTGTGAAGAAATGAAATGTAAATTCACAATTCTTCCTGATGATCATAATTTCCTCGATAAACATTTAACAATACAAGAAATCATAACGAGAGAAAACGCTAAATCTAATAAATTTCCTGGACCCTTTGGTTTTGAATTTTACAAAAAATATATACTCCTATTTAATTACAATTTTACGAAAAGATAATTAGCGTCGGATATTTTCCTGAATATACATCTGAAGGAAATATCATACTGATTCCTCGAAAAAATAAAATTGCAAAATGTATAAAAAAATCTAGGCTTCTTACTATGCAAAACTGTCTTTACGAGATTTTTATATACATTATTCTAAATCGCATAAACAACGTCTTGGATAAAATTTTATGTGAATCTCAGTATGGCTTCTTAAAACATAGGCTAATGGACTGCATTTCTTTCACTCTACATACGCATAGAGAAAGTGAACAAGAGCTGACGTTAATGGCTGTGGATTTCGCCAAGGCAAGTTATACTTTATCACACGAGTATATTATCAAAACACTGTACAGAAAGGGGTTTTGAGACTATATTATTCGAATGGTCGGTGTAACCTTAGCAAGAAACAGAACAACCATAAGGTAGGGAAATAAATTTTATTTTAGGACTTTGAATGGGATTATTTGTTAATTATTATTTTATGGTCATGCAGCTATCGACGGTTTTTGATGATGATTGAAAGGTAAATATGTATTGTAGTACATGATTACCAATGTTGATTAGAATGAGGTGATAAACTGAATGCCCTTGTCGCCAAGAAAAAAAAAACTTGCCCAACTCTGATTACTGTAAGTATTTGGTAACCCGGGGCGCTTATGTTGATTTGATAAAAAAAGGAAGACATTTCAATTGTTTATGAACATACTGGTTAGATAACTTTACATTTTAAAGTTATTGGCAGTGTAACATGTCTCCTCCGTAACAAGTATCCTCACTATCCCCTACATGCCAATCGCCACCTGCAAATCAGATTTTAGCATTCTGTTCCAGTAGTACTTACAAAAAATTGAAGATTTCAAGGGTTATATATTTTGGGAGACCTATAGTGTCATAGGGGGGGGGGCGGTCTGAGTGGGTACTTTTTGAATGATCTTATAGATCATGAAAGTTTTTAGTACTCCAAACATATACAACTCGAACATATTAACTTGACCAGTTCAATAATTCCGAATCATGGGACTAAGGCTCATCATATAGACATGAATGTAAGCAAATGGCCCACTAAAAATAATAATTTCTGCTCTTTTTTGTTGCGAGGGCCGCAGTATAGTCCTGCTGGAACACACAGTTTCCCTCTGAGTGGTTGGACTTCACCCAGGACAAAACCACCTCCTTGACAACGTTCTGGTATTCCTTGATCCCAATTTTCAGGGCTTTAGGGAACCAATAAGGGGGCATCCTCTTCTCGTCTGATACCACGATTCCCAGCATAATCGCAGGGACTGGGAACTATGTCTGGTTGAACTGCAGAACCTCATCGACCACGTAGGCGAGGTAGCGGTAGTTTATAGAGTTACTCGACTTGTCCATTATCCAGTTTTTCTTGTCTTGTAGATGTACTGGGACTGAATCAAATCAGCTTTACTTTGCATTTTGGCATCCATCTCGACAATGAATGAGCCGATTTTTCATTTGAACGCTAATGTGCATCTAAATATTTAGGTTAAAAATATTGAAACCTAGTTCTCAAATGCGGCCTCCCTGACACTATTAAAGTGGAAGTCACGATTTACTGTCATACAGTGTATATGGTACTACGCTATGGTTGAAACGAGGAACGGAACGAAATAATGGCTGAACGATGAACGCTGAACTTTAAAAAAAAAAATCAAGGGAACGTCAAAATAGCCTTCAAATAAACAAATGTAAATTTTTCGACATATTTTATTTGGATTATTATAAGCTATCGCAAATAATGCATGGTTGTCACAAACCGTACAGCACACTTGAACCAGCCTCAAGCACACTTTATGGGAATCACTATACATTAGCACTAATTATTATCTGATTTGCATGCAGAAATGTGAGATCCATCAATTTAATCATTGTAATTCAAAGATATTTCAATATTTGACTGAATTTCGTTAAATATAATGAAACACAAATGTTACCTTTTAATTTATACACTGTTTTCCTCAGCTACCGTTGAGAGAGTATTTTCTAAAGGTGTTCAATTATTTAAGGATAGGTGCCAGAGTTTAAAAGATGAAAACTTTGAGAAAAAAACTCAAAAGCTTTTGTAAGTGAATCAAATAATTAAAAGTTGGATTAATCATTTTATAGATCTTTTATTATTTTTAATATAATTTTAAATCTTTAAAAATAATTTATTCTTGTACCTTATTTCTCTTCATTTTTTGGGAATTAATAATTTCAGGAAATGAAATGAAATTGTAAAGAGTTGTCAAATTTAAGTACTCCTTGAAGAACGAGAAAAGGAGCGCCTCTCCCGTCCATAATTACTTTAAAAATGAGCAAGGGTACGCTCACAAAAATAGTGGCTGAGCGGGAGCAGGAGAGGGCTCAGGACTTCTTGAGTGGACTAATGCTCTGTAATATACACAAATCCCATTAATCCTCGTACTTGTGATATAAGGTACTTGTTTTTTTCGAACAAATACAAGAAATAAAACTTTTGTCTAATGTTATTTTATTTAAAATATATCTATATCAAGGTTAATAGAAATACAAGGTTAGACCATCATGTAATCGGGCTTGCTAGAATTTTCAATTTATGTATCGTACTGACTGCTGTGCAAGAAAAACAGATTCTGACAAAACACGCAACTACTCATCTACCATGACCTCAATATTAAAAGCGTGGTGGAAGTCAAATATCAGTACTACACGCGTTATGGTATAACCTTGTATTTCTATTAACTTTGACCCATGTATAGTGTGACCCTCAGACAGAACGTACTTCTTAATGCAGCCCTAGACAACCCTCTAGTAGGACATGACGCCTGAGATTGCATTAATTCATTTGTTTGCAGTATGAGAACACCACATGAAAACGAATAACATTCTTAACTGAAATACCCAATTAGCTGAGAACAGTTTACATTTAGATTTATTTATAATAAGAATCGTTTAACTGAGATAAACACATTAAAATGATATAAATATATAAGGCTTTATACCTCTGTTATATAATTAATAAATAATATAATATGGAAGGAAAAAAATAAGTGAAATTCGTCATTAGTTTGTAAATTGGTCATATTTTGTTTTCAAAGGAGATTACTGAGTGTGGATATTTTGGATAGGATTATTCCAATGAAAGAAGACTTGTTAAAGTCAACAAACATATCATGTAAGTGTAAGATAAAATTGAGTTATCATAGCAATGCATTCTATACATGAAATGGAGTAGTGTAGCGTACATGTATAAATAAGGAGATAAGAATGGATAGACTTGATTTCTTTTGGGGTATTTTGATTGGTTTAATTAGCACGCAACTGTCAGTTATTTGCCTTCTTAAATCTTTGAACGTTGTTTTTTCGCTTTCTTTTCTCATTCAATTTCTTCAATTCCTTTTGAAAGGCTTTGATAGAGAGTCCGTACATGATGGGGTTCGTGAGAGAGGAGACCATCCCAATACAAAAACTCAAAAAATTCCATTCCATTTTGGATTTGTCCAAGTAGAGCGTGGCTGCTGGGAAGGGAGTCCAAAGAGCGATAAACACCAGGACAATGATGAAGGAATTAAATGTTGTTATAATTTCCATTCTTCTGGCTCGTGTTGGGGATGGACTTTTTGTAATAGAGAGAAAGGAAGAGGAATTTGTTGAAACAACGCTTCCTCGAGAACTGAAGGAAAATACACTCTCATTATCAACTCGAGAAAGAGACTCTGAAGAATATTTCCGTCGTGTAGAGGTTCTATTTTGAATAAAGATTTCAGGGTCGTTGACTATGGGTGGAGCAAGGAAGTTAGGATCATAGTAAACCCCAGGAGATGTTGAGAATCTTCTTTTTCGTTGTTGGATTACATTATTAGGATTGTTCGTTTCTACAGACTCATCGTCGGAGAAAATATATGATAAACAAGGAGCACCTGGACTGAGGACAGTAGTGGAGGTCGGATTTTGAAGGCTTAGCGGAGAAACTGGAATCTGAGACATGGTACAGCTTTCTTCTGATGATGGTTGATTTATCTGAAACAATACATGTATATTTAGATTCATGAACGAGAGTACAAAATTAAATGCTGGACCAAGGCCGTCCGAAGTATTATATTTTGGGGAGGGCTTGGTTTTTGATTTTTTTTTCAGAAATCTAGATCGATTCACAAATAATTACAAAAAATATTTTTTTCAAAAAAAAATTCAAATATTAAATTTTTTGAAAAAAAAAATAAAAATCTACAGTTATTCACAAAAAATTAGAAAAATTAAATTAAATAAACAAAAATCAACAGATATTTATAAAAAAATTCAAATGTTAAATTTGTTGCAAAATTTTTTTGGAAAAAAAAAAAAAAATCTACAATTATTCACAAAAAATTAGAAAAATTAAATTAAGTAAACAAAACTCAACAGATATTTATAAAAAAAATCAAATGTTACATTTGTTGCAAATTTTTTTTGAAAAATCCATAGCTATTCACAGAAAGTTATTTTTTTGGAAAAAAAATTGGAAAAATACATTTCTTGGAAAACAAATTCAAATATTTAATTTTTTGAAAAAAAATTCTAGTAAAAAGCAAAAATTTCTTAATTGGGGAGGGAGGGGGGAGTCTACATCCCCTCCAGCCTCCACCTGCGGACGCCCCTGAGGACATACTTGAATAGAGGGTAGAGACGTCGTAACTTCTCTTTGACTTTGGTTTTTATTTCTCTTACTCTTCCATATGGGTTGTAGTTTTTTCCTTCTCTCATAAAGCTTGGAGGTCAGGCGGAGCTTGGGAGTTTCTTTCTCAAAAAAGAATTCCTCTCGCTGAAGAGGGATGTCAAATGGATTCACGGTGGTACTTGTTCCAGCAGCTGGAGCAGTACCTACGGTCACAGGTGCTGATAACTGTCTAAAAAATCTATTGTGATTGAGTTGTTTGGCTTTAGTAGGATTGTACATGAAATACTCGAATCACTATACCACTATAACTGAGGACTGAAAATAAATACAAAATAAATATTATTTTTGCTATATTTATTCTTCAATACAAATAGGCAAGAAAAATGTATCGTGGTGTTAACAGTTAATTATTTTATTGCCAATGTACATATTGCATATGTGATGCACAGATTAGCTTTTCTTAGAGCCCGCAGGTTCTGCATCTTTTGAGTTATGTAACCCGACCCAATCTGGAACATTTTATCTAATTTGACTATTATAGAAATATTATATGTATTTAATTACAATTTAGGAATTTATTTCTGAAATTGCTCATAAACCTTTCAACTCACACTTTGACATATTTCATCATGAAATTACATTCTAAATTATTTATTTACTGTGTCGTTACCTTTTTAAACAGAAGTTACTATTCTGTCACAATTGATAAAACCAGTTGTCACCGGCATGAAAGAAGCTGCCACCCTCACCCATTGCGTTCAATGTTTGTTTCCAAAATAAGGACATCACATCAAATTCAAAAGTTACCTGTATTAATGTTGTCAAAATATAATATGTGGCATAGAATCATAAGAAAAGGGTGAACTTGCTTGGCTTTCTAGTCTTTCGTTCGAGACTGGAGAGGACTAGAATGGGGACGACACTTTTTTTAAGTAAGAAATAAGACTATTTAAATAAAAAAATATTAAGTGAGGAAGGAGCTGATTTTTTTTAGAATTGCGTGTTGAAAATACACAGCCTTATTTGATCTGGCCCATAAGCTAAAACTCAACCTGCTCATCACAAATACATACATACTAGGTGTGTTCAAAAAGGGAGATGTTTGGCGATTTCTTCCTTCTAAAAAAACCAGGATCAAAGAAATTGCATCAAATTTTGTGTAGAAAATTAAATTAAGTGCTCCAAAACACAGGAAATATTAACTGTGGCATTCGGTGAAACTGCTCTGAGAAAAAATAAAATATTTTGTCTCGTACCATAATTTTTTTTCGAATGTTTTGGGCATGAGTCAAGCGCCAGCGAAGTTTGTTCCGAAATTACTTAATTTTAACTAAACATTTTGTCGTATTTTTTTGCCAAAAAAAATACCACAATCATACCTCAGCCATCATATTCACCGGATTTGGCCCCATGTGACTTTTTCTTTTTCCTAAAACTGAAGACTAAGAGACCTATGAAAAGGCAGAGATTTCCAACGATTGAGGATATGAAGCGATGAACTCTTTATATCCTCAATCGTTGGATATAAAGAGTTCATCGCTTTATATCCAACGATTGAGGATATGAAGCGATGAACTCTTTATATACTCAATCGTTGGATATAAAGCGATGAACTCTTTATATCCAACGATTGAGGATATAAAGAGTTCATCGCTGGAAGAGGTCAAGGCAAAAATTGTTTATAAGAAGTGCTTCGAGGATTGGAAAAATTGTTCGCACAAGTGTATTGTACCTGAGAGGATTACTTTGAAGAGGACAACATAAATATTGATGAATCAATAAATTATTTTTTCCTAAAAAAATACAATATCACCTTACTTTTTGAACACACCTCGGATGTAGGTATATATTTTATATTTCTAAGTGATGTGTGTTTCAAAAACATCCAGAAAAATTTGAAGGAAAATTAGTTTTACAAGGGAAAATTCGGAACTCAATTTAGATGAATATTTAATGTAACCTATTATTCAATAGATAGGATTACATTAGCTCCTCAAAGTTCATTGCTCTCCTCGTATCCCCCCTTCTATTACTATCATAATATGCATTGCCTTTCTAATTCACTTACAATAATAAAAATAAAAACAATACCAGCAAATGCACATATATATATTTATTTAGATATATATATATATATGCATTTGCAACAAATTATGGAAATTAAAAACGTTTCTTACTTGTTATAAATAATACAACAAGGCCAATGGGCTGATGAACATACAAGAAGTTATTGTAGAAATCCTCGTACTTGGAACTCTTACGACAAAAGTAAACAACAGCGTTGACTGGGAAAAAGGACCATGCGAGAAACGCAACAATAAATCCCAAAATCCATACGATCCCTGTTTGAAAAATTAACTTTAGTAGAAAACATCTTATTAAAACATAAAATAAAGCCTATTCAGAACCCTTTTTTGAATTATGTTCTTTTAATCACGTGATTTACTAAAAATATTCTTTTTTCCTCCATGGATATGTATTTACATGTTGTGTACAAGTTGTAACTTGTATAATCAGATTGTACAAGTTAATATTTCTACGTCTTTTAACTACGATATTAATCATTTTAATTATCAACTATTCATTAATGCTATCATTTCATTTTTATCAATTAAAGTGATGCATTTATTATGTACGAGTTATTTACGAGTAATAGACATTTAAACTTAACATTGTGTCACTGAATATGTCTTGTCAATGAGTAATTTTCACTTAGAAAGTCAATATAGCTGTACTTACACCATATGTATATAGCTAGGCCGCCTAAAGAATATTCAACTTTTGGATAATCATCATCACATGCACCATAAATTATTTATCTAACTTTTGGGTTGTAATGTGTATAATCAGTTTATACATATGACATCATGTACAAAATCGCAACTTGTACTCAATATATAAAATAAAAACAAACATGTACACTTATATAAGCATGACTTGTAATATATCAATTATATACGAGTATATACAGAGTGGACCATTAAAATCTGAACACTTTGAGTTTTAAACTTCAAGAAGATATAATTTATTAATTAACAATGACATTTCAACAAATTAATGCTATAAATAGATTTGTGTTTGAGCTCTCTTAATCATTAATGTAGCCGCTCCTAATGGCAATGATGGCTTCCGGGCGCTGGAAGGCCTGCCACTCGCAGTAGACGTAGCCCTCTGAAATAGTATTCCAGTGCTGGCTTAAATTGGGTTTGAGGGCCTTGGTGCTTGTATAAAAGACACTGCAGGCCTTCTCCTCGACATGCACACAAAAAGTGTAGTTGAGGAGGGGGGGGGTGGCATCATGGCTGAAGGGGGCCAAAAGTGTCAAAAAAGGGTTCAAAACACTAATTCAAAAGAATCTGGGAATAAAGGAGATATATTTTTATGATTGGTGGTGTTAAAAATGGCCCCTCCACTCTCAAAAGGCTCTTTCCACTGACTTTTTAACTATGGTTATTTAAAAAATACCACTTTTTTAATAAATCTCTGGGCAGTTTGTTGTAAAATCCCGAGATCCCTTGCATGGGCGCTCATGGACTTGACGAAATTGGGATGGGCTGTTTTCTTTAACTCCTCCGGATCCAGTTTGGCCTTTTTGACAGAACTCTTCTTCCTCTCTAATGGTTTGAGCATGTCGAAGGTGTCGACAGTGGTCCAAAAGACGCCAACTGCTTGGAGTGCAAGAATCGAAATTTGTCTATCAAGTTCAAGTGTCATTTTCTCGACTTATAGGTTAGCAAGATCACTCTGGTTTGTTTTGTTTTTTAAGTAATTGCTTATGCTTTAATATATCGAAATATGAATTAATTTCAATTACTCAACTCTTCATTAATTATTGAACCATATATTGAATATATGTAGGTAATTTTTAACTCATGTAAATGCCAAGTCATACAGATAATTACGTAGATTGATGGAGGATATACATATATAATAATATTTATGTTACTAATTTTACAAGAATTAGTTTGATCTTTCAGGACAAGCCCCCTCCCCGAATGACAGACATTTGCTCACTCTGTCTCCCTCTGATGGGTTTCAGCCCTTGTGTTTATAAATAGATTGTAATTATTATCCCTTCAATAATATAAATATTAATCCCTCAGTCTTTTCTATATACTCAATGCTCAGTCCTACAAGTAGTCATTATTACAAATATCTTACCTATTAAGACGTTGATACGTCGAAGGTTTGAGTCACGATCATAAGGATTGATGATGGATAAAAGTCTTTCAATACCGATAATGGAAATAAAAAATAATTGGACTGTGGAGATGAGGCTTTGTTGAAGTATTTCTGCGGAGCATATCCAATCAAATGGCTGTAGGTTAAAAGTGAAAAATATATTAATAAGGCAATGATTATATTTATGTATGAATGTATGTTTGAAAAAATGCATTTCGGATCAAAGAAATAACAATTGTCATATTAACAAAGTCATGTAGAATCGAGTGTGTATACAGGGTGTATTGTATATAGTGCTCCCCGATGCATACGTATATCATATTAGGGGAGAAGAAATGATTATAATGTACAGGGAGCACTGTATAAAATGGAAGAAATCTCCCAGACGTTTAGTTCAACTCATATTAAAAAAGAAATAAAGGGAGCTTGTTATTTATATAAAATTAAAAAAATGAATAGGACTTAAGATGAGATTAAGCAAGGAGTTAAAGTACTCCCTGGCCCATGATTTAAATTATTACTAAAGTTTTGTTCTTCTTTTATTCTTGAAGAGATAACGTCTAACGCAAGCCCACTCACTCTTCTCAACAACTATGAGAAGGAGAATGATGATTATCCAAATGGTAGTTTTCGAAATCCATTTCTTAGGACTTCCTAAATGGAAATATGTGCATACATTTATCTAATTATAATGCATTTATGTTTCTTTACCTTGGTTACATAATTCACTTGTATTCTCAAAGAAGAAGTTGAGTGATTAATACATCCTGTCAACATTTTGAGCAATAAATTACATTGTAGTCTTTTTATAGAATTAGACTGTATTTAAGTCCGAGTTTATAAGTATATGATGATTTCTTTACATATATTCTTATCAGTACTCTTATTTTAACCCCAATGAGTAGATACATTTGTAGAGTTTAAATATGTTATAAAATCAATAATAAGCCAGCCAAGTAATTTTTCTTTTACCCAACGAGATATACAATAATTGTTTGGTAAACAAGTATTGTTATAATATAATAAATTATTCTGATAAGGTTAAATGTGGAACTCTATAGGGATATGTGTGATGGATTAAATAAGTTGATCTTTCTATAGAACTTAGGAGACTTCCATTAATATACAACTGAAGTTATTTCTTTTTTTTTTTTAAATTAGTATAATGGACTAAGTCTGCATCATCTCTGCCTTTATTAAGCGACAGTAAAGTTATGTACAACAGGATTGATCTTATTTAGTGCTACACATTTTATTATTCTCAATCTGTAAGGACATTGGTGCAAAATCACGGAGGAGGACAACAATACATCTTATCTCTGAACAGAGCAGGCTGAGACGGTTGGAAAGAGCAAAGAAGATTCTAAATTTTTTTTAGTGGCAACAAAAATTTGGGCAAAGTTTTGTTCTTTTCAGAGTGCAAAAATTTCAACGCTGATGCGACTGTGAATATGCAGGGCAGCCGCTACATCACAATTCAACATCAAGACAATGTGTCAGCTTCCGTAAGACATGTCTTCAGAACAAAAAATCCAGCCAGGGCTATGGTTTTGGGTGTTGTTGAGTCTGTAACCCCATTTTTTCGGAGAGGAAGGAGCGTCTCAATAGAGATGCTTACATCGAACTTTTAGATAAGAAAGTGCTACCTTGGATGAAATAAAAGTTCTGGGACAACTTTTTTTTCCCACACGATGGAGCTCCATGTCATTGCGTCGTTAAGTTCCTCAGAGACAACTTTCCCGACTTTTGAGACTTGAAAATGTGGCCGCCCCCCTCTCCAGATGCAAACCTCTTGAACTAATTTATTCAGGCGCGTATGGAGGAAAGAATGGGTGCTACTCCTAACAGGCGTTTGTAGTCCCTAGAGGTTTCTATGAAGAAGGAGTGGACTCAGTTTGAGTCTGACTACATAGTTATGGTTTGAATGGGACTTAGTTCTCGTATTGGGGCGATTATTATCGGTAAGGGGTCTCAGATTTAATAAAATTTATAGCAAGCACTACTTTCAACTAATTTTGTCAAATAAATGTCCTCACAAAAACTCTTTCTAAAATTTTACTGTAGACAAATTGAAAATAATAAAATATGTACCACTAGATAGGATTAACCCTATATATATTCTCGTATACATCTGAAGAATCAAATCTTACATTTATAGTATCACACAACCTTTCATACGAACAGAAACATGGGGGGGAATGCCCTAAATCAGTTGGAACTTAAGCAATTTTTCCTTACCATGGATTTATTATCCAATAATTTTTGCGAAGTGTTCAACGCTTAACAAGAGCTAATTCTAATTCAACCAATCAAAGTTCAAAAGAAAATAAGTAGAACGATTGACATACCCCCCCATATTTGTGTTTGAGAGTTAACGTCATGATATCTTAAGGCATCCTTTAGATAATTAAGTCTGAATCCGACTCAAAAGGCATCCCATGCAATAATCTTTACAATATGAAGTCATCATCAATCAACCTTGTCAATCAAAGTTCCAATGTTTATAATAATAATTGACTTAAGAATAATGGCAAACTATTCTTGTTTATGAAAGAAACTTAAAGTCTTATAAAACTAACTCAATTTGTAAGTATGTGAAGGTACTTTTATGTAATATTAGCGAAAATTATACCTTGTAAAGAGTCTTTTAAAATTAAGGACTTTTTCTAGAACCAATTACAGGGACAAGACAGTACAGAACGGAGAACGAACCGATTTTAAGTCCCATATTAAGTATAGATACAATCTGAGTTTGTAAATACGAGGGTATTTTGAAAAGTCTGTGCAAAGTCCGAGAGAGGGTACCATTAGTCCGCATCATGTTTATATTTAGTTAGCAGCATCTCTTGCAAGAACACACAACAACTTTCAGCCAGATCAATTAATTTCTTTCTGTTTGGTATTCGTTTGAATAGAAGTATCGGCCAGAAAAGAATATGGCAACAGTCCTTTGAATTCGCAAAAAATAATCCTCATCGCCTATCTGGAAAATGATAAAACTATTACAGGTGCATATTATTCATCCTTATTGGAGTGTTTGAAAACCGAGCTGTAAAAAAACTCCAACGATTGGCTCTCAAAAATGTTTTTTTGCTATCACGACAATGCACCAGCTCTCAACTCAGCAGTTGTGATTGCAAAATTAATGGAAATAGGGTTCCAATTAGAGATGCCCATAGCCCTAGCAGCCTCTTGATGTGTTTTGAATTTAATAAAGTCTATATTTTAATAAATTTAATAAATAAGATTTAATAAATCACTCCACTTCCTCGATTCAAACGAATGTCAAATACAAAGAAATATATCGATCACACTGAAATTGGGTGTGTGTTCTTCCTCTTTCAAATTTATGTAATTGCTAAATAGCCAGAGATAGTTACATTTATAAAGCCCAGAATAATGGGAGTAAAAAAAAAAATTGTACTGTAGTAGCGATATAGCGGATGTTGTTAAATATAGAAAAAGTCTTTCCAAATAATTTCCACATGGTTTCACCTTTAATTTACATAAAATATGTATTAAAAAATAACTTTTAATCTTTTTTTCCTAACTTTATAAGAAAAAAGGAGGAAAACTGCCAATTAGGGAATATTTTGCGTCTTTGTACAGTAAAAGGATTTACATGCAATCAATAAAGTTGATCTGTAGGTAAATCAAATATAAATAAGCTTTCTCTTCACTTAAAAAATGTATAATTAAAAAATCAAATAAATTTTTCTCTTGTTAATAAAGTAATTGGAACCTTATTGATGACCATGGCTATTTTTATAAAAAAAAGTTTCAAAATTGATTGCCTCATTGTTTATAAATGTATGCACACCATAAAATATTATTCGTTTTTGATTGCAATCCTTCCTATTTATAAAACAAATATGAATCCTTTGCCAACATTCATGATTATGAGTTGCCTTATTTTGTAGGGAAGCAAAAATAATGAGATCTCATTTATCATGACTTCAGTTTTTGGAGAATTAGAGTTGGATGGAGCGATAAAAATAGGGTTGTTGTTAAATGATTTGACTACAATCTTTATTTTTAGACATACAGATCCCTTTATTATTCCAATACTATTAAACGGCTATTGGCATAGGTGTTGCAATTTATACAACCATGATAATAATATGTACAGTTGCTCTAAATGTGTGTATATAACAATCAAGTTCTAAAATGAAGAAAATGTATATACATTTGTGCTATTTATTACCGTGAACAAACACATTGCCGAGTAAAAAATAATTGATGATGATTCCTGTTGCGAAAATATCTAAGTATGATTCAGGGGCGTCTGCAGGTGTTGGGCCGAAGGGACTGTAGGCCTCTTTAATTTATGAATTTTTCCTCTTACTTGAATTTTTTTTGTGTCAGTATGAAAAAAATTTATCAAGAAAATTGGCGTAAAAACTTTTTTTATGATTTTTTTTCTTTAAAAAAATTTAATTCAGGTAAATTATGCAGAAGAGTAAAAAATTGAATATTTGCAATTTTTTTCTTAATACCTTATGATTTTTGAAATTTTTTTCCAAAAAATTTAATTTTTTGTGAATAGGTGTAGATTTTTGTAATTTCTTTCAAAAAAAAATTGTATTTAAATTATTTTTTTTCATAAAATTTAATATTTTTTGTTTTATTTCCAAAAAATTTAATTTTCTATAAATAGGTGTGGATTTTTAAACATTTTTTGAGAAAATTTTTTTTTTGATTTTTTTTGTGAAAAGCTGTGGATTTTTGAAATTTAAATTTTCATAATAGCTAGTACTTTTCAATTTTTTTTTCCGAAAAATTATTTTTTTAGTAATATTGAATGTTGAAACTTTTTTCAAAAATTTTTAATTTTTGGATTTAAAAAAAAAAAAAGTCTAAAAACCAAACCAAAAATTCTACCGACGCCGCTGTGATTCCCACTCATGTTAAACAAAAATGGAAGGATAAAATGTTTAACTATTTGCCACGTATTGCAATTTGTTGATTAATTTCGTTATGAGGATGCCTTAGCGGTTCGTACCACTATTAGAACAAAAATCATGTCAAACTTTCAATAGTTAAATAAATAAATCAAAAAAAGAAAAATATATTTAAAGAACAGAAAATACATCATGCAATGAAACTCAATAGACAATACAAACTAATTAATCGTTCAGATCAAATGTGTTTGAGCTCCTATGTACCTAGGCAAGTCCTGATCGATACTACTCTATCCCAAGGTCTTCTCTGACTCGAATTATTATCAAATATATTTATTATTTTTGTTCGGCAAAGTGGTTTTCGTCAATAAAGTTTAGGGAAAGTGCCATTTTAACAATGAAATTTTTCAATCTTTTTTGTCCAAAAAAATAAAAAAGGAAATGTATTTACATATAGTTGTGGCATAGTTTTTGGACAAGCGAAGAAATATTACGTCCTTTTTGCATGTAAATTCCGCTGTTTGAAATTAGAAAGCAAATACAAACAGTTAAATGAAGCAAGTAAGAGGCCCACAACTTATTACGCATTTATAAAAAATAGCTAATGTTTCATATTGTTACTTCATGCTTAAATGGAGAACTTAGATGCTTAAACTCCCACACATGTTTGGATTTTAATAATATGTAACTAACAGCTAGATATATAACTATGGTAAAAAAGGATTACACAAGGTATATGTATAAAATATTACAGGGTGTTGAAGCCAAACTTGGAATTTTAAACGTTTATTTTGGGAAAATGTAGTATATGGAAATGATTTGAGAGACAATTAACTTTTATATAACATATTAAGGAATGCTTAAGGCAGAACTTTTATTCAAATGCTTCAATAAATGCCTCCACACGTGGTCTGAAGTTCAAGCAACGGTTAATGATGAACTGGTTAGAAAGGATGTCCTACTACTTGATGATGGTGGACGTGAGATACTCAACATTGTGTTGAGAAGTCCTATGGGTCTCGGACTCCAAAACGCCTCACACACCATAATTACGTGACTATTTCTGAGCCAGAAGTTAGAGGGCCCGAAATTTTCATATACAGAGTAAAAACTATTTTATTTTATCCACTGCTTCTTGACTGCCTTATCACACCTCTCCAGGGCCTTCCTGATGCTGTATACTGTGGCCAAGGACGTTATTGGGACCTCTTCTAGGCAGAGACAATCAGACCCACGTTTTCTTTTTAATCGTGCTGAAACGTTTTCCAGTTTACGTGAACTTATTGGGCATAAACAGAAAACTGAATATCATAACTTTCAAATGTTTTTTAAAACAATCTATTAAGTTGAATATTAATGGAGATTAATGGATTTTAATTACGTTATAAGTTTTGACCGCACATTATATATATGTATTCTCTTAAATACATTTGAGACAGGTGTTCTCTATAAACTAGTATATATATATATAGACTTAATTTATTTCAGATTTTGTCCTTATTTGTTTCTTTGTCATAGAGGTTCTGCCAAGGATTTTTTTTTGTCCAGATACCATCCGTAACCAGTGTCGATTTCGTTACCTACATTTGTTAAGGAATGTTTTTTGCATGACGATAAAGAGAGAAAGAGCACGAGATCAAACAATTCTTTGAAATGTTTTATCTGACTTTAATAAACATTTTATATATTTCTAACTATCTATATATTCTAATGATTAGTTGAGGAATTGTATACTAGTGGGCACAATTACTATTTTAAGTGACTCAATGATTTATCGAACCTGATAGATTGAACTTTATATGGAATTAGTCCAAAAAGAAAGCATTTCAAGCATAACTTTTATGCAGTCTTCAAGCTCGACAATGCACAAGGTCTATTCAACGCGCAAAGAGAATAAATTCATTTTATATGTTCGTTATTTGACAAAAAAAAGAATAATATATTCTTAATTATTTTATGACGAAATAAAAACTCGACACATTATTGTGACGAAGAGGAATACAAAACATTAGAACGAAATTTTACAAAACACGCCGAAGTGAATACTGTATGCAACACATCTGTAAGAAGCAATGACGAATGACAACACACCTTAACAGATGAGTTAATAAGTAAAATTTAATGCAAATAAACTACGGATTTACAAAATTATAATGAAAAAAAAATTATTTTTAGTTTGCAGAATTTTGGAACTAGTAGTTTTTTTTGGTAAAAAATAAATTTTTGACCTTCTTTTGATTTGGCGCACCTTTAAAAATTTTTTTGGGTTCATAGATGACTGATTTAACATTTTAATTTTTAGCAAATCAATTTTGATTCTTGTATATATTTTTTGCTTCAATTGTAAAAAAAAATCTCATTTTCGTCGCCTCGTATTTTTGGAACCTTATAAATATTCATTAAACGGGGAGGGTCATAAATCCTAAGGCACCCTACCACTTTATTACTGATAAAAAGCTATTGACCCACTTTTGGGCTGGGAACCACCAGTTGAGAAACATTGTTCGAAGATTAATGATATATAATTCCTCGTAAACACCTACAAAGGTTTATTTCTATTTAATGATTATAAGTATACACATATTTAAATATATGAACAATGTACCTACAATAAAGGTACGCATAATTTGAGACTACATAGACAATATATATTTAATAACCTTATTTTCTTTTGAAAGAAATAATGAATATGTAAACAACATTAATTATCGTCAAATAATAATAGTATACCGGGTGATCCAATGAAATGTAAATACTTACTAATTCAATAACTAATGCAGTTTGAGTGATATAAATTAATTCATATTTCGATATATTAAAGCATAAACAATTAGTTACAAAACAAAACAAGCTTGAGCTTTTTAGCTTACGTACAAGTCGAGAAAATGACACTTGAACGGGATCAAGAAATTTCAATTGGCACACTCCAAGCAGTTGGGAGTCTCCAGGACCACTGTCTACCCCGTGAGAAAGTCCGAATTGTTGGATCGAAAGAAGGGGTCTGTCAAAAAGACAAACTGGACAAGGAGGAGTGAATGAAAACAGCCCCTCCCAATTTCTTGAAGTCTAGAGGGCTCATCAAAGAGATTTAGGTGTTTCTCACCAGACCGTACAAAGGAACTATTACAAAAGTAGGTGGAAAGAGCCTTGTGAGGGTGGAGAGGCTACTTTTGACAACAGCAGTGGAAAACCCCATCTACTACGTTGCAAGACTCTTTTGAACCCTTCAAAGACACTTGGTGCCCTTGTATCCCTGATGACAACCCGTCGACTTAACTTTTTGGATGGATGTCTAGGAGAAGTTCTGGAGTGTATTTTATCTGAAAACGAGGTCCTAAAAGCCATTGTCAGCTACCACTGGGACGCCATGATAACAGACTACACCCGAAACAGATGCCAGGCCTTCCGCTGCCTGCAAGGTATCATTGCCGCTAAGGATGGCTACATTAATGAATAAGATAGCTCAGACACACATCTATTTAAAGTATTAATTTTGTTGAAATTCTATTGTTAATTAATAAATATTTATCATGTTGAAGTTTAAAATTCAAAGTCTTCAGATTTTATTGGACCACTCGATATAAAAACAAACTATTACATAATCTAAGGATGATTGTTTAAGCCTGCATCTTTGTACTGCATCTTTTGACACACAAGCCCCTCGTGTTTCTAGGGCACATACTCATAAATAAAGATGATACGCGTTCATACACCGAATTTACTAAATGATTGTTTCTATAATGACTTCGACCTATATTTTGGTTCAGACCGAAATACAGACCTTAGACTAAAATTCAATTGTTTTCAAATCGTGAACCGATTTTTTCTGATCCAATATGTAAAAACATTTTCTATCCTATCCTGAAGTGTACAAATTTGATGTTTGTACTCCATTTATTTTATATGACAAGATTATTGTGCAGATGTTCACAATTTAAAACACTCATGACGTCATCAACAATTCATCTATAGAATTTGTTTACAAATACTTTTAAATGAGACGATCTAGACCGATTTTTTCTTTGAGAATAGGTTCTAGTGGTACTTCATATAAGGACTGAATGAGTTCGGTAAACTAAAAAATATTAGGGTCTAGGACTTTTAGAACGACATCCCCACTAATAAAATTATGTAGTACGAAATCTCGGTTGAGTGGAAACGAACCCTATTCGGTAAATTAGAAAGGGTAATAAAGAGATAGACCCGTAGTCAGACTTGAAGTCATCAAGGACTGGACCTCACTCATTCATCCAAGATTTTTTTTTACGACAAATATGTAAAGTCAATAAAATATACAAATATAAAACATCTTTAATCAGCATATACCCTTGAGTGATACCTGAATATTAAAGCGATTTAAATTGATGATGATCAGAGTGAGAGGTACATTTATGATGAGATCCAAAAGACTTGAAAATGACAAATGAAGAACAGTTCTATTGATGGAGCATCGATATAAGTTACGGGATTTTAGTATCGTCCAAATTACGACCACATTACAAAAACCACCCAAGAACATGAGAGATGAGCCCCCAATTGTAACCAAAAGAGTCGTCGTTCCACTCACTGATGACGTCATTTCAGTGAACAACAAATCTGAAGAAAAAGAAAGATAATAAGACGAATTAAGATTTTCGAATTTTTTTATAGAATATATTAATTATATATGTATAAGTTAATTTATTTAATTTCCTTTTGAATGCCACAATTTTTCATTGTAATATTGAAGGTATTACACGCAAATTTCACGTCAAATAAGTAAAAAGATTTAGAGAGTTAACAAATTTAAAACAAATGAAAAATAAATTTCTTGTACTGTCGTAACATATTTCTGATTAAATAAAGCTATCAAATTTCCATTTCTCCTTACTTTTCATAAATATATATTTATGAGTATGCACATAAGACTGTTTCTTAAATTCTTTTTTTTAAAGTTCGGAAAACATAGTTCCAAAATGTTTATTTTTATATAAAATGCCCTTGATCTTTCTAAAAATATTTTTTTTTATAAATAACATCATTTTACTACGGGTCGAGTGTGGCCTGATAAAATGATTAAATAAAAATTGAGGATAATTAACAGAAATACGTATTATTTTCTTAAATTTATGCATTTGATAGTGACATTGTGTTTTTACGAAAAAAAAAAAATCCATATGGGGGGTCTAAATTATTCACTAAAAGTCATTCGACGACCAATTTCAGTGTTCTCTGGTTTGATCCTATATTTATATATACTAAAGATCATTGGCATAATTATGGACTTCTATAGAACTCAATATGAAGAACATCAATAAGAATGAATAGTGACCTCTCAAGCAGAGCTCTCCTTGCTCTAGCAAACTTTCTTCTTTGAATGTCTTACAAAGGTGCTCCTCTGTCTACAATGCAGGGGTTTTCAGCACTTTTATTTATATGCTTTTCTATGATGACTGAAATTGTACTCCTTGTGGTGGGCACAGTCCAAGAATATTAAAGGTGGCACAAAAATCTTATTATCATCATAAAATGCTATTTGTTCTATATAAATTATGAAAATAAGAAAGTTCAAAGGGATGTGCAACCTCATAACATTGATCAATATGTCTCAAACTTTATATTTCTTCAGTTTTTACCAAAAAAAAAAAAAAAAATGGATTATATACCCCAACATTTCAAAGGAAGCAAATGTAAGAACCAGGTTAAAGTACGTAAATACATTGATCCTGCTTTATAAAAGTTTTCTAAATCTCAAGATCCCTTATTTAAGGAATAAATATTATCCTTATGAAGAAGAAAAAGAAGATAGCCTACAGCTCCTTTCTAATATTGAGGTTTATAAAGAACGTGTAGAAGGCTCAGGTCTCCCCCTACCACTCACACTATGATAAATTACCCTTTTTCTAAACTTATTAATCATTTTTAAAAAAGAAAAAAATGTTGGGGGGGTATGGGGGGGAACATATCTTTTATTTTGTTGTACATTGGTTTGTTAACATTTTGAAACCTATGTATTAAGACAAATATAATCACACAAGAGAGTTCAAAAATAATTATAGATTTGGATCCTTTATCTAAAGCTCCCTTTATTCATCTTTTGCAAAGTCTTTTATACATTACATGTCAAATAAATGAGGCTTGAAGAAATAGAGGGAAAACACCCAGCAAACATGGAGGCCTATTTCTTTTCAAAGAAAATGCTTAAAGATATTCCATAGTCTTTTCTATCCCCTCACGCATAAACTCTATTATATGATTTTATTTTCACTTCTTCGTCTCCTCTTATACATATGTACATATCTAAATAGAGACAATAAGTCATGAGCACAGTTGTTGTGAGTCAAAGTCAGATTCAATTTGTTTTTATTTAACATGAATAATTATTAATATATTCCACTTTTTATTTATTATTATAAATAAAAAGTGGAATACTCTTCCCCATAAAATTTTTGGTATTAGGATCCTCTACAATATGAATAATGAGAGAAAGGTTGTTGACGTCAATCGCAATAGGAGAAAGCCGGCATCATTTAGAGGATAATATCAGATGACAGCTTAATATTTTTGAGTATAAATATTTGAAGATGTTATATTATTGTGTATCTACCAACATATCTATGTAATATTTCGTTACACACACAGAACATTTGAAAGTAGATCTCTCTTGAAAATGCTTCAATTTATAAGTTTATCAATGAACAAATTTTTAGGGATGTTCATAAATTGATCCTTTTTTCTTTATGGCAAACATTCAACGACAAGGAATATAATAACTTCATGTACATATGTACAGGATGGGAACTCAAAAATTGTAAATTGTATGACTAAATTAGAATAAATTAGATATTTATCAAATCAAGATAATATGACACAAAAGCAATTTGTGATATGTTTCAGTGCTTTATTCAGCTATTTTTTTTAAATTAATAAACCAAAGTAGTATAATGATATTAGATCAAAAAAAACTATTTTGATCTAAGAAATAATAATGTAGTCATATTTATGGAAGATACTCTAAACTGCAAAGAGGCTGAGTTCAGGGCTGGAGGAGGGTTACATGGAGACATACCAAAAGTCAACCATTTTTTTGCTGCAGAAGTACTTGTTCTTTTTGGCTGTATGGGGCTTTAATTGAATTCTTGTTGTTATAGGCAGACCGGATGGAGATTCCAACGGACTCTGTAGCCTTCTTGTTACTGACTCCGGTGCGGAGGAGGTTGCACACACGTTGCCTTTTTGCTGTTGCTCCAAATTTTTACACTTTAGTAGTATGGTACAAAAAAATAATTTATTTATGTCGCAGCTGCTATTTGGCTGTGTAATGAAACCTTGTGGTTAAAAATAAAGGGGATCAAATCGTAATTAAATGCTACTGCCAGTTTTGGGTCCCTACTTTCTATTTATATACACATCCTCTATAGACGACTTTATCTCTTATATTAAATCTTTTCAATATATATAATAAGAACTTTAAAGCCTTTAAATAAAAAATCCGCTGTCCGAATATAATTTCGAGTCAGAGTCATATTGCGACGTAAAACACTATATAGATAAAAATAAAAAGTTCAAATCAATTTGTTAAAAAATTTACAACATATGAAAGATTAATGATTTATTCTATGTATTATCTTCATTTTAATGACTAAAAAATGTGTCTAATCATATAAAAATTGAGTAAAATGAAGAATCTTATTTGGAGGCTAATATTTTTCTTAATTGCGATAAATAGCTTTGCTAAAACTAAAGATTAAACCTTATATTACAACTTAAAAAAACCTTGTCGTAAAAAAGAAAGTTAATTTTGATTGATTTTTCCGTTAAGTTTTAAATTTTCTTATGCAATATTTAATCAATAAGCAATGAGAGGCTGCATAAAAAATGTTTCAAACCCAAATATACTTCAGTTTATTTATAAAATTAACCCTAATTTATATATGCTTCATATCAAAAATGTATTAGATTAGTATTAATTATAGATTTAGTCATCGAATTAAATAATTTATATTTAATGTACATCACATATCTTTCGTTCTATATATATACATATATTTAAATTCTTCTTGTATTAAAAATATATATATATATCACACACTGAGCTTTATATACACTCAGTTCTTATAGCATTGTTATTTTTACTCACACGTAAAAACCTAGGTGTCTAAAAGCAGACAGATTTTTGTTTATTGATATTGATAGTGCGCAGGTTATAGCCTATGGGTCCAGCTTTGTTGAATTCGAAATGTCATAAAACTAATTTTTAGCAGAGTTGAATATTGTATAATTGTGAAATACACGATGATACCCGTGGGATCAAAGTTACCTCGCGCATCACTAGAATCAATGCCAATTTTTAACATCAAAGTGATACATTCAAAACCACATTATATTCCCAATGCAGAACTTTTGTGCAGATATGGAAAAAGTTTTTTGTTTGGGAGAGGGACAATGCCACGTTAGTAATTTTTGTTTGTTTAAGAAAATTATCACAAATCCCAATAATTAAATTAATATTTTCCAATTATAAACAGGCTGGAATTCCTTGGATGTCGATTTTTATTTCCACACCAATTCCAACAAAGATATGCAAAGCTCTTATAAATAAATTACGTGCACACACACAAATGTGGAAACTAGTGTTGTGTTGGTCCTTATTTATTCGATCCAGTCCAGTCTTATGACAGGTTCTATCGGTCCTTAGGACTGTCTATCATTGGGAACGATCCTTGAAATCGGTCCTTGGGACTGTCAGCCCTTAGGAACAGTCCTTAACTGTCGGCCCTTGGAATGTTTCATAGAAATATCTATGGATTATAAGTCAAATTAGATATATGAAATTTGTATTAAAATTATTGCACGTATCTTGTACAAAATATGATTTTTTAATAATTGTTACTTAGTTATATAATTTATTCTATTATATAAGGGAATAATTAAAAAAAAGAAAAACACCCTCATTGACGTCACGAGGGATCGATTTTAACTTCTTTAAGGACCGACAAATGGAACTGGACTGTACGGTTCTTGCCCCTAAATAAGGACCCACACAACATTTGTGGAAACCCACCTTTACACTTATAACTCTCGAGCAAACCCACATCACGGCTTTACCACGCTAACACAAAAATAGCCTATGTATTTTGTTGTCATCTGTGGATTCCCCCCCCCCACCCTTGATACGTCATACCTATTTAATAATATGTTTTTTTTCATAAATACATAAAGTAATAAGTTATTCTATACATATTCTTCTCCGCTTCCAAAAGAACAGGAATACAATTGCTTGTCGTTTATATAATATACATATTGACCATTTTATTATTTAGCCAAAATTTCTTCATAGAAATAATATAATAACTAATCATAACTACTCTTTTAATCAATTATTACTAAGTAATATTATAATATAGTATCAAATAAAATATTATGTAATTTATTTTAAAAATGGTGGGGAAATAATATGACAGTGGATGTCTGCGAGTATATATGATATAAATAACGGTTGATATGATTGACTTATTTGGCTATCTAACATATAATTTTGGGCCTTTTTTCTTTTCTTTTCTTTTCGAATGAAAGGTTGCGTGGTACAACTAAGATAACGACTTGAAATAATTATTAGCCGTCATTCATGAGTACAAAGGCTCGTAATTACTTAAAAATGAGATTTTCCCTTATCAAAAATTAAATAATAACTAATTATAATAGCTTTAGAAATCAATAATGATGTTCAGGTTGCAACTACAAAAAACCGCTCCTGTTTTCTGAGGCATATTTTATACACATCTTACATCATCAATCTAAATATATATGAATATGTTAGCTTACATGTCACTAAATGTGTGATAATACTTCTAGATTCATGGGTGTTATGAGATGGAGTTATGTTAATTAGCTATTCAGCTGATTAAGTACCTACAATCCAAATGCATAATATTATGTATATATTTATATGATATGCTTTGTTTATGTATCATATAATTTGAAATTTTTATTTGTCCTCATATTTACGCAAATAATAATTAGAAAAATAGGGCCTCTTGTGCAGAATTATACCTTCAAAACAAAATATCAAACATTGACCTCAACGTATGGTATTTTTTATATTTGTATTCAAATTATAATATTACTCAATATTTTGCACCAAGAGCTTCGTTTCCTAGAATTTAGTCTCATCTTTATTTATATTACAGGGTGAGTACTCAAAAATTAGAATACTCTTCGAGGTTCTCTAGCCGAATGCAGCAAGATGCCTCCCTACTTCTCCAATGCCAACGAGAAAGTCAACCCAGACGTCTACTACAAGGTCCTCAGGTACCATATCTGGCCATAACATGGCTTCCTAATTACCAACAGACTTCTGGCATTCGTTCTCTACCGGTATGAACCCCTTTGACTTTGCTGTTTAGTGCGTCTTGGAGGGCAAAAAGAACAAGATTTCTTACCCAAATTGATGCTCTGAATGCAGTGATCACGGAGGAGTGGAACAACTTGTCCTCGGACTTCATCAAGGCTAGATGTGCTTCAGTTCGTCCCCGTATTGAAGACATCATTCAGAACGGAGGAGGACATAAAAAGTGTTTTCAGTAGATCAGGTACAATATGTTGTGACAAGAGAGGAAGGAAAAAAGTATATAAACAATGACATTTGATGAAGCAGGAAATGGGAAGGCGTGAACTTTCCAACCTTCCAAACGATAAAACGGAATGGAAGACACAGATCTCAACAAGCAATAATAATTGATCGAAATACACTGAAAAAGAAATAAATTAAGTGCAGTTTAGAAAGGGATTCAGCCGTTTTATCTTCAAAATTAATTCCCCTTCACTTATCCAACTTTATGGGCTATTTTATTAAAAGGTTTTTCATCTAGATTCTTCATGGAAAGGGGGTTTGAGGTGGTTGCTAATCTTCTTAAACTGAGTTAAACTACAAATAAATGAACATGGAAGCTTGAAATTAAATATAACACATTTGAAGCCTAATGTTGAAAAATTGTTATCGGAGCATCAAACTAACCCTTCTCAATAATGATTAAATCATAATTTTATTTTAATTTTATATAGGTAATAATATTCCTATTTTTTTAATTAGTTTCGTTCCAACCTTAATGTTTCAATGAATTTTGCATTTTTCAATAAAAATTTTCTCTTTTTCAATATATTACAATTAAAACACTATCAAAGTGAGAATCACTGAGTAAGCTGTCAAAAACATTTCAAACTAATAAGTTTAAGAAAATTTAATTTGAGGATAAGTAAATAATAAAAACCTTTTGCATTTGAAGAAAAATATCCTTTTGTTTACATTTTTTCATCGTCATTAAATAAACCTCTGTTGATGAATATATTTACAAAAATAGATCAATGTATGGAAATATTCATTACGTCATTCCTAGATTATATGCATAATTAAATAGAAGAAATAAAATTATTATTTATATAACACACTTAAATACTAATTTCGATTCATTCAAATTAAATAAAATATATACATTGTTTCATTCAGGTAAAATTTTTGTTACCTACTTAATGATAATTAGCCTTGAACAAAAACCAGAAGTTCTTTTATTAACACTTATATATTATCATATACATTTGAAGATTTTGGTTTATAAAAAACAAATATTGATTGATTCATATAAAAAACTGTACAATTCTGTCAAAAATGTCAAATTTCGTATTAAAACAAAATAAAGTTATTAATTTATTCTGAAAAAAAAATCATCCCGATAAAAAATCAATTCTGACTAGTAAAAAAGAAAAAGAAAAAAGAAAGTCCTACTTACAATTGTAATTAAATTAATCTGTTACTGGATATTGACAAACTCCCTCACTGTGTATGAACAGTGTACATAGGTATTAAAACTCCCAATTTACTTTTGGGATATAACTTGTAATATACAGTATCCTTAAATTTTACAGATTTAAAATCCCCACCCTGTATTTAGAGGTATCTTAAAGTAAATGCGTAGTGTTAATGTGTTTATTTACACATATTCACTGGCAATGTTATTTTGAGCATGTACTTGTTCAACACATTTTTCTCATAGGTGACAAAAATACATGTTGATTAATGAGTGCCTTAGTGGAAGGAGGTAAAATGGATAATTTACTTTTATGTGATAAATTGACGGATCAATCGAGAAGAAATTGATCAAAAAATATTATTATATATTGTACTAATAATTTATTAATTATATCAATAGGAAATATCTAATATTTCTTCAGCTGATGAGTTTCAAAATCGTGTATTCAGTTTGGGAATAAGCAATATAATAGGGAGACCCAGCTATGCTAAGCTGTAGCCTTTTGGGCATATAAAAACAAACACACAGATAAAACCGAAAATAAGCATGGTAAGCCT
This sequence comes from Lepeophtheirus salmonis, assembly GCF_016086655.4. NCBI lineage: Eukaryota > Metazoa > Arthropoda > Copepoda > Siphonostomatoida > Caligidae > Lepeophtheirus > Lepeophtheirus salmonis. The sequence continues at coordinate 23,514,178 of NC_052143.2, forward strand.
GACAAGTATGTTTTCGAGGACGTCATGTCGTTTCATTTAATCAGCTACAATCAGCTGTGACATGAGAGGAGACAAGGGCTTACACATATACCTCTGCAACAAATCCACACGATTACTCTCTGTCTTTTATGATGACAAGCAAATGTTCAATCCGGATTTGTATACATCAATTATATATTGTATGTATTAGAAAAAGAAGTTCACTCCTCGGGAATTAATTAATAACGGCAAGATCTAGGAAAAGAAAATTCCCTCTTCAGATTGCCTACTCCTAAAGAAACGGGCAACCTAAAAAATGCAACCAATGAGCATCACTGGAGAAGCTTCAAGTCAGAATGCCATATTTTTTGAAATATGTCATTAAAAATATTCCTGATGCAGACAAAAAAAATAAATAAATGTCTTTGATAAAAAAAAGTAAACAAATTTATGGACTTGAGCTTAATCCACTTCTACTCCCCAGCCAAAAACCCTACGATATTCCACAGTGTGCGAAGGATTAGGCTGTATGTAAAAAGCATATAGAACAAATAGATTTACCGAAAAATAGATGGTTTCAATTATTAATTTGACGAAATCTATAGCGGATGCGGAAAAATTTATTTCACGATTTCCACTTGCAAGTAAATGCAAAAAACAGTATGCTCTTATTCTGCAAAAAAAGAAGTAAATAACACTTATTCGGATTGTAAAAGGGAACACAAACATACCAGCAAAAAGTTTGTACTTGCAAAAACATACAAATTATGTTCAATAAAGTAACCGACAAAGTAATCCTCGATAACATGTTCATTTCGGAAAATTATGAAATAAAAGGTTCTAAAAATCGAAAATACTTTGTTGAGATATTTGAATATATGTCAAAATTGCATCGTTTTGTGGCATTTTATCTTACAAATTGACATTTGATTGAAAAAAATAATAAATTATTCAGAAGACGACAGATATATCAGTTAAACATGAATTTTTATTTGTCAAACTGATATGCAAACGAATTTCCTGACAAATTTCTACAAACTTCATTTTTATCTACGAATCCAATATTCCATTATCGATCCATTTTTTGCACCTGAAAAAAAAGCGATACTGCAATTTTCATCAATTTCTCTTTTGGCAATAATTATTTTCATTTTAAATAAATTTAGAAAGCGTTGTTATTCGGATAGATTGTTTAAGACGTAATTCACTTTTTGATTTATAACTGAACCCTCTATATAGTCTCTTTGAGCTTCAAAAACTCTTTTTGTGTTATGGGCATATAACACCCGTTCATCGTTGTAGTATGCCCAAGTGAACAAAAATGAACCATGCAAAGATTCAGCCTTCTAGGCCAGCAGTGTAGGCATCTATAAAAGACATACACACACAAACTATATTATATTTATATATATATGTGGATAATGTTAGTACTGTACAATATTAAGAATATTGATTCAATATTTATTTAAAAACTCCAGTATTGCTCCAACATTTAATTCACTTTATAAATGAGTTTGTAAGAAGGAGTAATAACAAAGTTGCTATAAATATATTATGAGAAAGAAAAAAACAATGTGAAGAAGTAACATTGATATAAGAAAATTGTCCTGGATGTATAACATCCATTATATTTATGAAATAATAACAAAATCAGACAGCTTGAGCACTTATTGTTCATAAACAAAATATATATGTTTTACTTATATCTATATATACCATTTCTCTATTTCTAAAAATAACTTGTTAAATAAATGGTTGAAAGAAGAATCAGGCCAATCATTGATATATAGTATACACATATATTTGATAAAGACTGAGCTTCTAAAGAAGAAGAAAGAGTTGCTATAGAAATAAATTCGAATAAATTAACTTTTACACTACGTATATTACAAAATATTTAATTCTTTGTAATGATATCTATAATTATTTCAAAAACAATAGACAACCAGAAACATTATTTCCTTTCATTTCTTTTTTATTTTATAAAAGAGGTGAGAAACTATAATATCCAACTAAATATTTTCGATATACAAACTATTGATAGTAGGCTTTAAAGGTCATTAAACGTAGAACACATTACTAATAATAATGCATACAAATGCTTAAGAAGCATAAAAGAGATGAAGTAATCTTGATGAAATAATGTAATGATATATTGTTTATTGTATGTAGACGTTTAATATATAAAAATAAAATGGTTAATGTAGGAATGTTAGTTTGCATCTGAAGAAAGACTAGCGATGTTACGAGTCGACAAGGTTTCCAAATCTCTAAAATGTGAGTTATTTCTATTAAAGTTAAAATTAACTGCATTTTCAGAGTTGATTGGAGTATTCAACAATATTTAATTAATTATGGTCTCTATAAAAACGATAGTCTAATGACGTCACTAGGGTAAGAAGTTGAGAATATATTTATCTTAAATGAAATTTTACTAAGTATTGATAAGGAATGTACTAAACAAAATATTCTTTTGGTTAGAATAATACGTTTAAATCCATTTTTGTCTGAACAATACCAAAACTTTAAAATAAATTCGGATATTTCCAACTTCTTACTCCAGTGCTATATATATATATAGATATACATCTGAGTATAGATCGTTATATAGTAACAAAACTAGTAATTACTGTTCTCTTTTCTGCTGCCCAGACCTTATAATATTGACCATGTAATTATTAATAAAAAAACAACTGTTTAAAAATAAGCAATTGGCTTTTTTACTCTCTTACGGTGTAGTACAGTGTGGTCCAATAAAATCTGAACACTTTGAAATTTAAACTCCAACAAGATATAATCTATCAATTAACAATAGAATTTCAATAAAAAATAATCTATAGATAAATGTGTGTCTGAACTCCCTTCATCATTAATATAGCAGCCCTAAGCAACAATGATGGCTTCCAGGCGGTGGCAGAAGACCTGGCATCCACTGCTAACGTAGTCCTCGGTCATTGCATCTCAGTGCTGGCTCACAGTGGCATTGAGGACCTTGGTGTCGGATGACGGAAACTACAGACCTTCCTCTTAACATGCACCCAAAAGGTGTAGTCGAGGGGGTTGGGATCAGAGCTATAGGGGTCCCAAAAGTGTATCTTGAGGTCATTCAAAAGAGTCTTGCAATAGACAAGATAGGTGGATTTCATTGCTGGTGTCAAAAGGGACCAATCCATCCTCACAAGGGTCACTTTTTTGACAGCTCTCTGGGCAATCTGCTGTAAAAACCAAAGATCTTTTTCATGGCCCCTCATGGACTTGAAGGGATTATCCTGGGATGCTTTCTTTAACTCATCCGTGTCCAGTTTGTCCTTTTAGACAAATCCCATTTTCTGCTCCATCGTTTCGGACTTGCTGACGGTGTACACGGTTGTCCTTGAGACGCCCAACTGCTTGGAGTGCACGAATTGAAATTCGTGGATGACGTTCAAGTGTCATTATTTCGACTTGTACTTTAGCTCACGTTTGTTTTGTAACTAATTGCTTATGCTTTAATATATCCGAATTTGAATTAATTTCGATCTCCCTACTTTCATTAATTATTGTTTTATAAAGTTTTCAAATTTTAGTAGACAACCGGGTATATTCAGAATTTGTTATGGAAAAAAAAAGATTGTGAGAAGAAAGTGAGTGCACGACATAGTACATCTTGTTAGTATCAGCACTCTTGTAAGTATCAGTGCCCTTGTTAGTATCAGCGGTCTGTTATATGATTTGGGGGGAGAAAAGGTCCAACTGCTATAAAGATTTAAAATATCATAAGTGAAGTGGATAATTGTAATTATATTTAAATTCATATATGTATATATATATTTTTTTTTAAATTTACACAAAAGATAGACGAGACTACATACTTCAAAGTGAGAAGTTAACACGACGAATACCCATTAAATAATGAACAAAGAAGAAGAAAGAGCAGACGCAACTATGGTTTTTTTTTCCTAATTTTTAAAAGTAATGTTTTCAATTACAAACTACTCTTCTCTAAGAATATGTATTGTACTTGAAACGATAGTGGTATATTAAAAGAAGGTTCTTGTTGGAAATACCAAACGGGTATCCTGTATAAGTTTCCCCACATGTCATACTTTCTCTTTCTATCTTGAAATTGGAGACAGTGAAAGAGGATAGCTGAAATTCAATTATCACAACCTTTCAATAGTAAGGAAACAACTTAGGTACATCAAGTCTAGGGACGCAAAGCGCGAAGAATAAATTGACGAAAGAAAAATTGCAGGATCTCGACTTTTTTTTATGTTTAATTAGAAATCATCTCCTCTGGCCTCATCCCTCAGTCAACAGATGGACTCTGAGCAAATTCCCCACCTTCCCTCCTCTGAATACTCCATGAAAACCAAATTCACAACTTCTTCCACACAATGAGGGCTTTCATCTACTTTTTGTAACCCTTCGAAGTCCTATTTAATCGAATCACTCAAAACAGTCGAGATTTTTCTTCTCTTCATCCGTCAGTATATTTTTCCTTTCACTTCGCGTCCCTCAAAAAGTTGAGATTCTTCCATTTTTCCTCCGTAGTTAAAATGTGTGGGATAGATTGATATACGCAAGAATGTTGGATATATAGGATTCATGATAATCTATTTGGATATAATATGATCATTTTGGGGAATTTCGATTTTGGCTTTGGAAAGTTCACGAAAAATTTAATTTTTCGAAAAAAATTACATTAAATTAAATTTCATGTATTAAATTTTTTAGAAAAAAATCTCAAAAAACTATAACTATTCATAATAATTAAATATTTTGGGAAAATGTTTAAAAAATGAAATATTTTGGAAAAAAAATTGAAAAATTAAATTACATAAAATTTTTTTTTAATATTCAATTTTTTCCAAAAAAATTCAAAAATCCACAGCTATTCATTTTTTTCAGGGTGGGGGTGGGACTACAGCTAATTTAACATAAGGAAATAGTACTACCGTTACCTCTAAAATTTTTAAATTACTTTGGGGTAATTTGACTGCCCTAGCTCATATTCTAGGGATACAGTCTCTGTCCATTATATAGATGAATAGGAGGGACTTTGATAGAACATTAACTATTATCGTTAAAACCGTACGAGGACCCCAAAAGTTAGACTTGGGAATAGGAAGTATCTCTTGGATTTTTCGAAAAGAAAGTTGTACTCCTCAGGTTTAAGGGCATCAAAAGGTCCCTGGTGCCGTTCAGAATGAAAACCTCGATGGATTCTACGTCAGAAATCAGCAGATGTTTAAAAAATAATTCAGTCATTTTATCAATTAGTGAGGGTGACCATCGAATGTCTGGAGCAATATCGTTGGAGGAAAGTCGTACTTACCTAATTATTTCGACACAAAACAAACATTTCACCCATTTTATATTAATAAATATTGCATATTGAGTAGCAATAAATGTTTTAAATGCAATAAGTAACTAATAAAAATGTATTTGAAAATCACTAAAGACGAATAGAGACAACCATATGTGTTATGATTATTCTTACTATTATAAAAGTTTGTTACCCCATTAACTATATCAATAGAACATATTTAGATCCCTATCGAATCCCTAATCCAAACGATAAACATCCTTCCATTGTTTTGAGGATCTTTTTTTTTTGGTAAATTGCGTGTTGACATAACTTTTTTCCCTTTTTTCCTATCTAAACCAATTTGATACTATTATAATATATCAGAAATGGTACATAAATACATTTATATTTGTATCGATATACATTTTTCAAAATAAATATATCGACAGATTCTTGTCACAATATATCTTTAATCTTATATAGAAAATTATTTCCTTATTATATGGTAGATATCCTACACACTTATATAAGTATATTTATATTCTTTGATATAGGTAGATTTATATCTCACTTTTTAATCAATATTAAAGAAATAAGTCATTTCATTATATAAAAAAAGATATTTATGCATCATGTACAAGTTGCAACTGAAAATGTCATAGAACTTTGAATAAAGAATTTAAAGGACTTTTGATAAAGGTAATGTAATAATTGAACCTTCCGTTGATGGTCAATTTATGAATTGTGTAATTTTTCACTTTTTTAATGAACATTACTATTTCCATCAGCTGTCGATTGATCTACTCTAGTCTAGTATCAGTATTCTTAATGTTGATATGTTAAATTATTACGGATCGTTCCTTATTTAGTATTATTTATTTATTTTGATGAGGGACACTGCAGACCTTCTTCTCAATATTACCCAAAAGGTGTAGTTATGCTAGAGGGCTGAAGTTTGTTTTGTTTAATAACTAATTGTTTATAATTTCGGGTCTTTATTTTCTTCGTTTGTTAAGGAAAGGAAAAAAGATGAAATGAATAGATCTATTTTTGTTATCATTTAAAAAAAGAGAATATCTAGACAAAAAAGTAATCATAGTTTCACTACATAGCATGGGTATGCAGTACCCATGCCCCCTAAGCCCTACCAATGCAAATCATCCTTCTTTATTTCTTCAATATATTACAACTTGTGTTAAAATTTTGATAAGGAAAAAACTAAATTTAGCAAATGTAAAAGGAAAAATAGATGACGCATATTGTCTTTTTTTTTTTTGTTTACTATTTAATAGACTGTCGTGGTGTTAATTGAAAGATTTAACACAGAGTAAATCCTCCTTTTCCCTGATTGATTTGAGTGATATTAGACAGAAGTCTCTTTAATTCCTCACTAGAGTCCACTATGAGGTAGGCATCACTGATCATCTTGAGTAATTGGGACTTAGTTTCATACTCTTCACTACAAAGTGAGAGATTTTCAATTGGTTTGTATGGCTTTAATATAATAAAAAACATTGTCATGATTGATAGAGGAAGATTAAGATAAGTAGGAGACGTACATGGGACTTATTTATTGTATCATGCAAGCTTTAACACAAAAAGAAACAAAATAAAGGGGCAAAATCGGTTGGTAGTTAGCCAAATAAGTTAAGCATACCAATTACTCCCTAATTTTTATTGTCATATTATTTTTCCACAATGTTTAAAACAAATTATATATATAGATATATATTTCATAATATCAAAATCCTACATAATACTTTTTTCGATACTTTATTATAATATGGCTCAGTAATATTGTATTAATTTGTAGCTATACATTCATATTCGGATAAGAAATCAAAACTTTCTTTATAGAAATAATAAAATGGCCAATGCAAATATATGTACAGATGATGCCTATTAATTTAACCTTAAACTATTTTGACTTGGACATTTTGCCACTATAATTTTTTCCCCTTAATTTATAAATAAATGAAGTGTATACGTAGTTATTGTTTATTAATGGTTGAAATTGATGTACTTTAGGATTGTTTAAAAATTCAATATGCAGTATTTATTAATATAAAATGGGTGAAATGTTTGTTTTCTGTTGAAATAATTATGTAAGTGCGATCCACCTCCACAGATATTGCTACAGACGTTCGATGTTCAACCTCACTAATTGATAAAATGGCTGAACAGTCCTTTAAATTAAGGTTAGGTCATTTTATGGGCGTTAAAAGGCCCCCAGTGCCGTTCAGAATGAAATTCTCGATGATTTCTACGACAGAGATCAGGAAATGTTAAAAAAAACAACCTTTTTGTGACTATTTGGAAAGGAGAAGCATCAAAAAAGGATCCACAACATCAAAGTAATAAAGATTAAATATTTGACATCTTCGGAGAGATGGTCCAAATATAGACTTCTCTCAGGAACATTAGAGACTGGGTCAAAATTCTATAATGACCAGAGGAGTGTTTGCTCGTTTTGCAATGAAGTAAGGGAGACTACTAAATATCTCTTCTGGAGCTGCAGGCTTTTAAGCGTAACTTATGGGCGAATCTCATATGGATTGCTGGACAATTTTGGAGCAACAGCTGGTAGAGATGAATTTTTAGGACACTATTGTGGCAAGGGGGAAGGCAAGGACAACGCCAGTATTACAAAAACTCAACAATTAATATATGCAAAAAGGACTAAGAAGGACATAAGCCTTACACACGTCTTTCTGTTTGTTTTTATCTTTAGTTTTAGTTAGATAATTTTCTTATTTTTATCGTTATTTTTTTAAGCTTATAATTTTCACGGTTTATGCGATGTTTTTAGCTTTTGGTTTTATAAAATTTTTATATTTGGGTATGAATATAGTTACGCCATATGGAAAAAAGAATAATAATAATAATGTCATTATGCTCTTGTTTCATATTATGTTTGTTCGTCAATGCATGAGTCTTTTCTGGTTTGAATAATCCATCATGTCTAATCATAATTATTAACGGATAAGTTATTAATAATTTTTCTATTCTAATCATTGTCGTATTTTTTATTTGTATTTTTCTTATTTATTTATTATTTCAGACTTTTTTACCAATTTTGTCTATGGTTAGTATTAATTTAAAATGAATTTTGTTGGTTTATGCATTGAAATTTTAGGGCATTGTTTTATCCTTTTTCCAACAGAAAAAAACAAGTTAATGCGTTTTATCCTAATACATATTGCATTTTTTGATTAAAATATTCCGAGTGATCATCAATTTTAAGTCAAAATAACAAAAAAGACGTATAAATCTCATTTATTTATATATTAAGGCGAAATATCCGAGAGGCATAATGGTTTTCAGGCAAAATTAACTAGCACCTAATATTTATGCATATCCGTTTATTCTTAGCTTATTTTTTGGTTATTTCGACTTTATTTTGGATTTTTAACTATTGTTTCATTAGTTTGTTTGCATTCTTTAGGTTTTTTTTTAGAGAAGAGAGGTTGAGAGAGCCTTCCTATTCGTAGTTGTTAAGATATTATTGACATTACACATCCACATATATTTTAAAAATAGCTAATAATAGCCCGGTGAATGAAAGCATTTATTTTTTCGAATAACAATGTAGTATCAACCATGAAACAAAAAATAAATAATAATAGAAAATAAAAAAAAACTAACAATTTTTTACATTGATAAATTTCCCAAGATTATTATCGTAAAATTTTGTATTCAAACCAAGGGAATCCTTCATTGTATTGATTACCAATATTATTGAAAAAAATGTATGTACCTAAATAGATAAAGTATCCATTCCAGGGAGCTTAACTTCAAGGTACATATTTCAACATCTTCATATATTGACTATTTTTAACAATAGTTTTGCATACTCCATGAATTACTTAACATCTGGATAAACTATTCATTTTTTTAAATCATGCGACTTCTCTATTATAACCATTAGTGTTTGATTCAATAAATTATATTATTTAATTATCAATTAGTTAAAAATAAATATATAATTTCTATAGATTGGGATTCTTCTTCTTATATACGATATATGCCTTCAATTTGCAAGGTTCGCAATTGCATCATTGGAAAAGTATCTGGTCAAAATTTCATAAGTAATGCAAATATATATTTTTTTGTATAAATTTCTAACATCTAACATGGAAATTTTTAATAAATGGAAATCAGCTATAGTTATTAGATACCTGGTAAAAAATACTATATTTTTATTTTAGTAGTAGATTCGACGGAAGATGAAGCTTGTATAAAGCTTCAAAATGATATATTTGTGGAAAATATCATCGAAATGTAGATCGTCTGTTGAAAATTTAATTTTTCGTGGTTGAAACTCGAAAGAGTGTCAATAAAGAAATTATCAAGTATGATTAAATTCTTTCGGAGAAAGAGATAATTTTTTCCATATCTACTAAAAATGACGATTTGGAATTAGAAGTTAGATCTGAAAGAGATAGAAGAAAATCTTGTATTCAAAAATAGTTCTTTCTTCGACAGAACTTAACCATGCTTGGTTATTTCTTTTGTAGCACTCTTTCAAGTTACAACCACAAAAAATGTAATTTTCGGACAAAATCTTTCAACAGTCAATCCACAATTCCATGATTGATAACTTAAATAATAAACGAGGGGTTTCAATGGACAATGTCTCTGCAGTCATGATTAATGACTTTTTTACAAGAATTTATTATTTTCTTCTACAATTGTTATTTAATGGAATAATTATTTATTATAAATTATATTCAAGGCTCTATCGAGGAGGTTGCGCGGCTATTGTATATCGATATGTTATGTAATTTATACATACTCTAGCTAGTTTTTCACCGTTAGTTATTCTTATGTGTGTTCCGTAGCTAAACACTAAATGGGTCCTGGCTGGACACGAGACAAGTTATGTTACACCATATCTAACTATACAACCCCCATCAACTCACCCTTTTAACTGGATGAACAAGGGGAATCTGCAAAGGGAAGAAAAAGTTGCATACGTCAAGGGGAAAATGATAAGGTGACGTCATCTGTAGTATAATAAAAATCGACGTCTTACGAAGGGGGGGGGGCATTATATGTTGAAAGTGAAGACAGAAGCATGACTAAATTACGAACAACGTAACATTTCAATATGCTTAAATATTATATTTTATACTTAATGTGTCCTCCTTCACAAATAATAATAGTCTTGTCTTGCCGGCGAACAGATTGTCAGCTCTTGACGTTGAAGGTCGTGTCCATGACTTACTATGATGCTTGTGATGATGACAACTCGGAGCTAGTACAGATTAAGATGAAAGGTGCAGCAGAAATTCTTCTTTTGTACGCTCTAAGCTGGAAAATCAAGGGGGTTGAGTTCAGGGCTGGAGAGTGACCACATGCAGTTAGGCCAGAAGTCAGTCATATTTTTGTTGCGATTTGATTCTTCTTGGGTGTCAGGGAAGGAGTGATCCTTTATGGACTTGTTGATGTTGTAAGCATTCTGGCTGGAGATGCAAATGGTCTCTACAGCCTTCTTGGTACTGACAATGACTTTTCTTTATATTATTGGTACATTTTTACATTTAGAGACATGGGATTAAATCAAAAATTCTTCATTTTTGTTTAGCAGTCCCTTAGTTTTGTAATGAAACCTCGTACTTAAAAATAACATCCCATTCTGTACATAATGAATACTCATGCTAACAGAAACTTTTAAATATTCCTTTATGTTCATATCTATGTAATATGTTGGTATGCATGTAATTTACGTGGAAAAAGGACTTAAAATTTAATATGTAAATTAGCTTTAATTAGTCAATTACTAAAAAGAAATTATTATGTAATGGGAATTTATGAAATTATTTATACAGCTCTTTTCTCAAAAGTTTTCCTTATTAATAATTTTTAATTCATTTAAAAAAGTTATTTATTTAATATTTATTTATCGGGATATGTTTGCAAATAACTGGTGTATTATATTTACATGAATACATACATGTATTTACATTTAGATATATATTTCCGTGTTCTATTGTATATACCAATATATATTTAAAATTGTTAGTGGTTATTATTGGCTCGAATAATAAATGGTTACTAACATCTGGTTCCTTTCCTCCTTTTTAGTTTGATTACTTTGTTTTTTACCAATCCAATTACTGAATAGATTTGGTTGTTGAGGAAAAACTTTGTTCAACATTTTAAATATCATATCTACTACGCCAGGGATTATCAACCTTTTTTTAGTGATATACCACTTGTAAAATATTTATTTAACAAGTACCCACTTAACAGCACAATTTATTTTGGGTTTCAGTGACAGGGGCGTCCGGATTTGATTTTTTTTTCAAAAATCCAAAGCTATTCACAAAAAAATAAATTTTTTCTAGAAACAAAAATCAAAAATTCATATTTATTCTCAAAAAATTAAGTGTTTTGGAAAAAATTATTCAAAATCCACAGTTGCTCATAAAAAATGAAATTTAAAAAATAATCAATTATTCAAATATTAAATTTTTTTGAGAAAAATCTAAAACTCCAGCTATTCACAGAAAATTAAATTAAATTTTAACAATTAAATTTTTTTGAAAAAAAATTAAAACATTAAAATTTCTAGTAAAAAACAAAACATCCTTATTTGGAGGGGATAGCATCTCCAGCAACGTCCTACGGACGCCCCTGATTTATGTACCACTTGTATAATATTCTTTCAAAATCTCAAGTACCCCTGGAGTGTCTTCAAGCACCATAAGGGGTACGCGTACCCCCATTTGAGAACCGTTGCACTTAATAACAGATTTTTTTTAGATACCTATTATTGACACAAGACACCTAATAACCAATCAGTGATTTGTTGTATCAATTAAATCCATCTCTAAATAGGACAATGCTATTAATTTATAAAACTGGCATTTCTTAATAGATAATGTTTATCTTTTTCTTTGGGAGGGAAAGGGGACTGTTCTTTTTTATTCTATTGGTTTTACAAAAAACCAATTTCACGTTATTATCTTTGTTATATTATGCAACCTTTCCACCAAAAAGACCCAAAATCAGTTAGTGTTTCAGTTCATTGAAATATTGTTTTTTAAATTAAAGTTCAGGCTTGGATGCCAGTTAACAGCATTTCTTATATGCTGCTTGTGTAATTAGAACTTAAGTGCAATTTTTTATTCATATAAAAGAAGTCTTTAATTTGGCGCTTGAAGAGTTTATCGTAAAGTTAAAATAAAAAAGAATAATTATAACAATATATACAGTGTTAGCTACATTTTAGTCTGGAAAAGCTCTCAGAGTTTTCTTTTCTGTGGTAAACGGATCCAAATGGTTTTTTGCATTTAAAAGTTAGGCGATCCCTTTCCTAGACTATTAGTGTCATATCATTTCCCCACACTGTTTAAAAGGAATTATGTACAATATATTTATATATAAATATTTCAAAGTATTAAAATACTACATTGTGTTTCATTTACAGCTCTACTTTAATATTATCTTGTATTATTTTATTTAAAGTGTTGCTATATATTTGTATGTGATATGTTGAATAAATAATTACTTTGTTCATTAATCAAAAAGGAATAAATTATATAATAGCCATGACATATCAAGTGAGACAGAAGAATCGATAGCTGACAACGAAATACATAGGGTATTGTTGTGTAACGAGTAAATGTCGTATATTACATTAAACCAAAATTAGGCACCTTTTCTATATAAATTTTATCGATTTCGGCTAAATCTTTAAAACAAGGTGGAACACTCACCTGTTAGCTTGAGTAGATTCCTGGTCGTACTGATACAGGAGTGGGCAGAAATATCCAAACAATATTTTCAAGTAAGTTTAAATAATAGTAGATGGCATTCTAAGACAAAGTTTATTACATATGAAGTTTAAATTGAACAATTAGCTATTGTATAAGTTCATATTATCACCCTTAACATTGATCACCAAATGTAAACAGGATATAAAGGAAGACTAAGTCTTCAACAAATCTTTCTTATTGAAGTTGACTATATTCCTCTTCAAAGAGAGCTTCACAGCGAAGAAAATAAAATTGTAAATTTTCTCTAACAGCATCCATAACAATGACAAGAGACAAAATTTGATCTAATTAATTGAATTAATTCTTAATTTTTTTAAACCAATTATAATTCAACAGATGAAGGCCTTTTCTATGGCGTACCACGCTATCATGATGCCAACTCCAAGCTAATCCTGGTTTTAGAGTTGCGGCAAGTAGTCTTTTCTAAGACACTCCAAATTGTAAATTAAAGGGGCTGAGTTCAGAGCTGGAGGAGGGTTACATGGAGGCAGACCAGAAGTCAGCCATTTTGTTAATGCAGAAGTTTTAGTTCTTTTTGGCTGTATTTAAATTTTTGTTATTGTAGGGAGACCAGATGGAGATTTCAACGGACTCTGTAGCCTTCTTGACACTGACTCCGTTGTAGTGGAAATAACAAAAGTAATTTATTTTTGTTTCAGCTGCCATGTAGCTGTGTAATGAAACCTTGTAATTAAATGTTACTGCAAGTTTTAAGTACCACATCTGTAGGTCTCTCTCCATCTGGATTGTTACACATTCTCTTGAGTATATTTTGTGTAAGCTATATAACTCTTACATATTAGATGTGTGTTTATTTGAGATTATTTTCTTACCCAAAGGGAAAATGGAAGAACCCAAAAGGCTCTGATCTCCCCTTTTATTTGCATCGCAAATAAAAAGCAATAAAAAATGTTTTTTAGATAAAAATATTTGTACATGAAAGTACATACACATACTTCTACATATGTCAAACAAATTTTCCCTGCGTATTGATTTTTAGTTGTATAACTTATGTATGATAAAAAATGACTTTGAAAAGAGTTAATTAATCGAATAAAGAAAGAAAAAATATTTTAAGAAATATCAACATCAGGGGCCTGTCAATTTTTTTATGAGGCAAAAATTTACATAAGACTTAATGGCAGATCACAAAAAGTAGATTCATATATAAAAGTCTATTATATTGTAAGAATTACTTATTGTAGGTACATTATTATGCTTATTATGTTGTAAAACACTTGTCAAGAGTCGATGATCAAATATATATATATTTTTTTTTTGAGATTTGTATTAAAATGCTTTATTCATATAGGCACTCAAATTGTTTTTTTTTTTGTTTTTTTTCAATGATGAGACATTGAACTAATAATCACATATAACTCCTCTAAACATACACTACATGAGGCAATAATCCGCATTTTTTCATACATAACATCCTTTCAAATCAATATGAATATAATTATAATTGGCGATAATGATGCATTTAGCTAATGCTCATATTCAACACATCTTATAATAAATTACATTAGACAACAATCATCACTTTTTTTTATAGCTAATATCATTTATAGTTAATATGACTATAATTATAATTACCAATAATGAGGCATTTAAATAATGGTTACATTCAACTCAAATTATAATAAATTACATTATGCAATATTCAGCACTTTTTTTTACAGCTAACATAATTGATAATCAACAGGAATATAATTATCATTGGCAGTAATTGTAAATATTTTTGACAAAATAATTTTGTACATATTTTTAATGATTATCACGTATATATGAGTATATTTATTAAATGCTAAATAAGTCATGAGTAAGGGAATGTCATGGATAGCCATGCGACTTTTCTGGTATTAATAAGTAATCATAAACCCATACTTACTTCGGAACAAGGACACCTCTTAAATAGCGTTGCACTCTTTCACTAAACCTTCACTAATGAAATAATACATATGTATAGATGGAGACGTGAAAATGTCCGGACTTGTCGAGCGACTCGTGTCAATTAATGGATGAAAATATATGACAATTTCTTTCGTTTAGAAGGGGAGGGGGCGGAAGAAATCCCCGAACCCCTTTTTTTCAGAGATGCGCTTTTCTCTTGTTGGCTTTCTCTCTCTCTTTCTCCCCTATATTTTTATTTGGGGGTTTCTCATGGTTTTCCCCCTTCCCTATTCAAATTTGATTTCCTTTATGTCTTTATACATACAAGGTGCTTAATTGAAATCTGGAGAGTCATAAAAGAGAGAAATAGGAAAAACACATGAGATGAGTTGAGAATTCCTCTCATTAGCTTAAAAACTCTGTGTATTGACATCCCCCTTCCTCCAAACAAATAACCACAATTAATCGAAAAATAGCCTCACAAAGAGACAAAAAAATAAAGATTATAATGTGAAGAAGGCTAATAATTTCAGTATGGGGCATCGATTTGAGCTTCATCATGTTGGTGCACATAGCCAAGGTTAAATACTCTAAATGATTTTGTTGATGATCATCGGACACCATAAGCCCAAATGACATTATTACCACCTGTCAGATCTTCCAGTGGTTCATCAAGGCCATGATTAAAGTTGATGATGGATACATTGAAGATTAGAAACGGCAACACATGGGTCAACATCTGTACAAAGTTTAGTTAATGTAGCTCCCTTCTTTTCTGAAATTAAACTACTGAAAATTAAAGATTTAAAAAGTTTAGTTTTCCACTACCCACCCAGTATACTTATATCTACGTCCTACATACTACATATACTCTTTATTGCGCTCTATTAAAAAATAGATAAATGGTTTATGAATGTACAACGTCTTGCAAATCAATTGGGACTGAATTTAACTGATTCTAGACCAATGAAGTTTGCAAGTGAAAAAAAGTGTAATGATTCCATTTATTCTTTATTTATTTACAACAATGTTATTCAATGTAATCTCCATTTTTGGCATCTTTTGATTTTTGGCCTGAATTCCTTGCACACCTTGACAACTTCTGCAGGATTAATTGCCACCCAGTGCTTTGTAATAGAGGCCTTCAGCGCCTTGATGTTGTTATGGCTGGTAGCACAAACCTGTCCCTCTAACTTCAGCTAGAAGTAGAAGTAAGTCCAACAGGCTCATATCAGGGAGTTCTAGTGTGGGGGAGGTTTTGAGGATCAAAAAAAGGGATTTTATTGATGTTAAGAAGGTCCCGAGTCTTTTTGGCGTTTGTATAAGAACAGAGTCTTCCTGAAACTCGAATAAGGTTTGTTATTCCTGCTACTCAGTACCAAGGGAATATATATCTTTTTTAGCAAATTTAGGGACAAGAGGAATGCATGTGAACCAATAATTGAAATATAAAAGGGGATTTAATCCAGTTGAAATAGATTTGTCAAGTTTTGACATAATGTTGGAACTTGCTCACTAATCTGGTTCTTCCTCAACTCGTTGAATGTAACATCATATATTTCAAAGTCATATTGTATTCCATCCATTCCACAAAGGGGAAACAATTTAAACCCCCATTTATATGGTTTACTAGGGAGTTAGTCCCTAATATTGTGCTCTCCTTTGAAAGGGACCATTTGCTTATCGATACAAATCAATTAGTCTAATTTTTTTATGGAGATGTTATAGTAATGGACGTATTTCGAATTTTTTGACATATACTCTGACTCATCTCACGGTAGTATTTACGCATTATTTGTAACATTGAGATAACTTTTTTATATTCTCCCACATATTTCTTGTAAATGTCTGACCGATCCAATCCAACCGAAAAGTTGGTGCTCAAATAATTTCTTACTCTTTTTGCAAAGTCTTTTCTTTTTGTGTTAGAAGAAACCGACTGAAAAGTATCTTCTTGGTCGTCGAAATTTTCATGGACCATCACTTCCTACAAACATATAGTTATAAAACTTTTTGAATAAATGAGACAAGGCAGAAGAAACAAATGCTAAATTTTGACTGATAGACTGATAATAGTGTAGATATAAGTGAATAATACATTATATAAAATTAGACAAGATATAATAGTACCATAGTGAAGATTTCCAGCGCCCTCATCTTCTGAATCGGCATCATCTTCTTCAACATTTTTTCCATTTACAAAATAATTCGAGCCCTTGGAGCATCGCTATAGAACCATATAGGTTTCATTTTGATTATAATAAACTAAGGGAGGGAAATACTTCATACGATAATATACCTTTTAAAAAGGACGCCAACCAAATTTTTCATATAAATCATGTTTAAACTAAAATTTTGATTTACCTTAGCAAACTTGCTCAATGGATTACATTATAATTAAAAATATAATTTGGTGTAATAATATAGCTTGGAGTATAATTTAGTACAAGAATTTAAAAGATGCTTCACGGTCCCAAATTTATCTGAAGAGGGAAATAAAAAAATGCAATTTATTAGTGATTTTTTTTTTCACTTTTACAAAGTACTTCATTAATATAATATATCAATCTAGAATAACCTTAAACGAAGGGGTGATTGATTTCAATATTAATTATACACCCTTACCTTAAAAGACTAATTTTTATTCCGTACTTCTGAAAGGAAACTGGTTCAGATAGGGTAGAGCAAAGTTTTCCTGTCGACATCTCATTTTTGAGCACGGGATTTATATCTGAGAACTATGCTAACGTGAACAAAAAATAGCTTTATAATATCATACTTACTTGTCTCCTTTTAAAGCTTATTTCTTATTGGAGAAGTAAGAGATACATTCAATTTTTTTGAATGTATATGGATAAATGTCTGAATTACTTAAACAATCTTATTTTTTTTAGATAAAGGAATTTCTATTACTCTACTAATTTTATAATAGGTTTTACGTTTTAGTAATGTGTGTATTAGTTTATAGTGGGTCAATTGGTCTTATTTGCTATGTTTTTGTGGTTATGTATGATACTGAGGATATATGCAGTCTGTGTTTAATTTAATGCATAAAGGTACAAAAAATGTGAAAAATCATTTTTGGGAAGGACCAATAGGGAAAGTAAGAAATACAATGAAATTTAATGGACTCAGAGGTATTTTAATAGTTAACGTAAATAATTTTGGATGATTTGCGTGGAACACCTCTTTTTTTTAAAATTTACACATACGCAAGATCAAAGTGAATGTTGAAAATTTCCTTAAATTATTTTCAATTTTTGCTATATAGGGGACTTTAAAAAATAAATTAAGTTATATTTTGTATAAACTATAAACAAGATTTATCAAAATATTTTCATGTCAGATAAATTACTTAAATCATTTTTTTTTAAAGTTGAAAAACATACCTTCCTATTAATGTGCAACCTTATGGAGTGTATATACCTTTCTAAATTTATCATAAATAGAGTTGAGGGTCTTCTAAGGAAAAAAGATCATAATGAGAAGGGAGTGAGACATATATTTTACTTAATTAAAATCCTTGTTAATAAAAGCTGCCTTTTATATGAGAAAACGAATAAATGCTATAAACAGGATAACTTTATACACTTAAAATAGCATTAGAATATAAAAATATTTTAATTATGATTAAATTCATAAATGTTGATTTTATTATGCATTTTTAAAACAATTTAAACCAAAGATAGAAGAGAATGCTTCCTTTAGAGGGAGAAGTTATCAACAAGACGACCTATTAAATTATGAGTAAAAAAAGAAGAAAGAGAGCACGCAACTACGGTTTCTCCATCCTTAATTTATAAAAGGTAGTTTTTTCAACAACAAATTATTCAATTCTAATCATAAATACACATTGGAAGCCCATCAGCCTTTTCCTCTTGTTACTACTATTTAATTGTGAAATATATTTTGAAGTGTACATTGAACTACTTCTTTTGGAATTCATTATTATTATACTTTGTAAAAATTAGGCGATTAATCGGAGATCAATTATTTTCTCGCCAAAAAATTGGTATCAATTTAAGAAATCCACATCGGATAGAGCAACATGGTTTAGTGGACAATGTACTCGGGAGAAATTATTCTCCTTAGCTTAATGTTGCTTGATTTATTCGAAGTCACTCCAAGAGAAGAAAATATATATTATGTATATGAACTTCAAAGACAATTTCTAAATCAGGTAAATAAACTTTAAAACTACAATGTTCAAATCATAATCTTGAAATTAAATTCAAATTATCAGTCCTGAAAATAATGAATAAACATAAACAATTTCTTTAAAACTACTTGCATCTAAGAATAATTTATTCTGAATTTATATATTGGAATAATATTTTGTAATCTTGGCATTGAATTCAACCATTTGAACTATGCGACTCCAAATTCATTTGACTTCTTGTGAAAACTCACTCTACTCTTCCGACTTTATGAATGAATAACATTATTATCCAAAGATAAATCAAAGAATAATATTATGGAATCGACGTAGCTCATGGAGAACGTGCTCAGGTTAAATTATTCTCTTGAACTCAATGTGCGTAGGTTCGCAACCCGGTAATTCCTCGAGAGAGGAATATACTTTATGTATATGGACTTCACACAAGATTCCTAGGTTACATGGAGTTAATTAATACTATAATGTTTACTTATACTTAATCAGTGAAACTCCATCGTAAGAATTAATACGTTGTTTATTTGAGCTGTACAATAAGCGATCCTTGGAGAAGGAAATTATCAATCAATCAAGTTATCATTTTTACTGCATATATAAGCCTATTCTTGAATGAAAATACAAATGTTAACTTTTCAAACTCATTCTACTACTAATTTTATGTTCTGAATTCTCTTTTTCATTGCTTTCATTTTTAGACTTTTACGAGAAATACATATAATTAATTAAATAGTACATGTGTAATATATTATACACACATTGTGCATTGTAGGTATTTTTTATGCGTGATGTACATACGAACCAAAATAGTCTATGCTAAGATGATTTATACATAAATAGACTTATGTTTTCTTATACATTACATATACGCAGTGATGTATAAAAATGTTCTGCCTGTAGGAATAAAGTAGTGATGGTACAATTAGTTGGAAGCCAGAATAAGAGAATCGTGTGTTTTTTCTTGAATTGGAGATCAGTATCAGAAAAATAATTGTGAATTTGCAATTCCGATTCTTATCTATTACTTGTATTTAACTATTTATTACTTTTCTAAGTTAGAAAGAAAAAATAGCTCCCCTCCAAATTAAGAAATTTTGGCTCTCGCCAAAAAATTTTATATTTTATATTTAATTAAATTTTCCATTTTTGTTTTGTTTTTGAAGAAAAGCTGTCAGGACGTTTAATTTGGATCAACTGTTAACATGCGTCATAGGGAGGAAATAAACACAAATCCAACTTTATATTATAGCAAGGATTTCCAATTCGAGCAAGAAAAACCTTCATTGTTACTACCCACCCTTCATGAGCACATGCACTAACTATTTGGGTTCATCTTTAACTTGAAACAAAACAGTTATAATGAATTAACAATTATAATGTAAGAATACCACAGTTCTAATTAAATTAAAAGTGGAAAAATGATAATAATTTAATACATTATTACCTTAAAAACTTAAAAGACTATGTAAAATAAATACCAAAGTGTGTATTTGTAAGATAAATATTATAAAGTTAAAATGATATAACAAGCGATATGTATCAAAGAAGGGTCATCATGTTCAAATAATTTTCTAATGTATTTACTAAGAGTGTCGTGGAGAGCTACTTCTCTGTTTATGCTCATAAATTACTATTAGGATGTCTCTATGATGCACTCAAATTTAATATTTTCTTCCAATGCCGGATTCATCATTATGAGCCAGTCGCTCTCCAAAATCATCACTCCAAAAGCACTGAATTCTAAGCCTTCTTCTCCTTTAAGGAAGGGGATCCCCCTAGAGCAACTATAGAATAGATGGAGAGAGGACTCTACTTCAATTTTACAAAATGTACAATATTTATCTTGTGGTTTCGAGGTCTTATTATTTATAAATAATGATCCTGTAGCTAATTTATAGCGGAATCACTTTTGTTCCGAGTTTGTGAAGGATTTTTGAAGAATGTATCATGCATTATTTAGAATAGGGTAGTCGGGGAAGATACCTCACTGCTCCAGACGTATTTTATTAAATATCTGGGGTTATTCTCCATTACTCTTCCAGAAAAGGCTTTCCTGATTCTGCTGATGCTCAATGTGTACAAAGCAATAATACCCGGGATGTAGGGTCCCATTTTCAGGTAGTCTCGTTGTTGCTTAATCGCACACCCTCTCGTCAAGAAGTTGTGGGATGTCAAGGAGGATTCTCTGTAGTGTGTCCACGTTACTCTACTCATAATTAACTTTTGCACATAATATATATAAATAACCTCTTCACTCGTTGTGTACAAAACCTTTATTTTTAGTAGTAATTGTATAAATAAATAAAAAAAAGGAACAAGAATCAGATCAACACATACAAATAAACTCCAGAAAGTAATTAGTTAAATAATAATAATTAATAAATATTAGAAGCACAAAATTCCTATCCTTTAGTTGTCCGAATGAGGTGATCTAATATTTACATTTCCTCATTATGGTGTATCATTATATTATAATTTAGGGGCTCGTGTGGACATAATAAAAGTTACTACTTTATACTCATATGTTCTGTATTCCAGAATTAAGTAATAATGAATATAACTTTGCGAAATTAAAATGTTGTTCAGTTTAGCAACTACAAAAAGACACTTTTGCTTTCTAAGACATATATTATACAACTCTGAATATGCAGTATATATACATCATAATTATATAAAAAAAAGTACTGCAAAATAGTTATTAATTTAAACATTGGTAAAAAGTCATAATTAATCAGAAAGGAAAGATTATAATGAAAAATTACTACTGGAAATATACCATGGACTTTGAAAAGATCTTCCCTAGGCAGGGGAGGGGGAGGTTTCTATTCTTCTCCTTTTCAACTGTCATACTATTTGCTCTAGATTCTACTATGAAAAGCCATTTTTTTGAAAGTAAAATGCTTTTAGTTTATTCCGACTTTCTCATCAAATAAAGATTAATATTTTAAATAACAAAAATTAAAAAACGGAGTTTTATTTAGTTATTTAAAAGCATATGAAAGATTTAATAGTTATAAAAAGATGGGGTAGTAATACCCTCAATAAAATATTAATATATTTTGTATAACAGTTTAAAAGTACATAGAGTCCATATATCTCATGATTGTTGTATTCAGACCTGCAGGAAGAGCAGTCCTTTTTGATTTGTATGCATTAACTGTCGAGTAATGAGCTAATTTGAAGCCTTGAGACTTATAATAAACCTATCAGTAATGATACTCTCGACCATAGGTAGATAGGGCTCACTCGACCAGAAAAATAAAATGAATGGAACAAAGATTCTACTGCTTCCTTGCAGAAAAAAAAAAGAAGCATTCACGCTCCCTTTATTCGACTTGCTGTTGTATATCGAGGATACCCTTTTTCCTTTCCACTGAACCAATTTCTATAAAGAAGGGGGGCATATCGTAGGAAATTAGCTACACAAGTCAAGTGACCCCTGCATGTAGAATTTAATCGGCAATTTTTCCTGTGAATCTTTTTAGCTCGCCTCTTGATGTAAAAACATGTTCTTTATATAGTATGTATTGATTGACAGTTCTAAGGCGTGGGTTCAAGATGAGGGGTTCATCAGGACCTAAGGCAATGAGAGTACTAATGAATGAAGGTCTTTATTAATTTTTAACTTCCTTCTATTCATAAAATATTTTGCCTGAGAATCCATATCCATTTGATCTTTCGAATGGGTATTTGATGTCC
Source organism: Lepeophtheirus salmonis (assembly GCF_016086655.4). Taxonomy (NCBI): domain Eukaryota; kingdom Metazoa; phylum Arthropoda; class Copepoda; order Siphonostomatoida; family Caligidae; genus Lepeophtheirus; species Lepeophtheirus salmonis. The sequence continues at coordinate 23,536,994 of NC_052143.2, forward strand.
TTATTTATAAATTTTGTCCATATTCCATTTTTTCCTACTTAAATATGAAATAATATCATTTTAATGGAAAGCCATGCAATTTTTTCCTGTCATTAAATAAATAATATAAATTTTCCGACTAACAAGCTACTTTTTCCGATTCTCATAATCTATGGGTGTAACTCCCCTCTGTGTCAATGGACATGAGTTTAGGTTTCTTTTTGAATTTATCTTTAGGTGAAAAATCCGAAATGAAACTTAGTTTTGACTCATATGTCTGATTTCCGTTATATCTGAGTTTTAATTCGAGTTTAACATTATTCTGTCATTTTTCACGTCACAAACAATCTAATAAATTGAATGTGAAGTTAATAAAACCCATATAAAATTGTCTAATGGTTCAAAAATGTGTGTTTGTTTTTCCTTTTCTCGTAGTGAGTGAGTGATTCCAAAAGACAGACATTCGAGGAAGTCCTCGGAGCAAATTCTACTGGCCAGGGGCAGTTCAGCAGACATTCCTTCCAGTACATGTACTCTTCTCCATTGATGAACACCGATACCGAATTCTGAATTATACACTCTCAGTATGGACTGGCATTGTATTTCACTGTTTTTTTCAATTTATCCCCCTACTTTTTCTTTTTCTCTCTCTTGGTTTCTATCTTTTTTCTTCTTCTTTCTCTTTGGTTCTACCTCTTCTAGCTGGGGCGGTCCAATACATATGGATTTGAGATCGCCTAAAAAAATGAGTGTTATCCTTGAAATATTGTCATGGCCTTATCTCAAATAGACAACGATATAGAGTGTTTTTGGGAGAGGCTCTTTTTAAAAAAATCAAATTTCATACTTTCAGCTATACAATGGAATACTTTTAAACTTTTGTACTAAGTTGAGCATATGGTGTTCATGTTCATAAAAAAGTGTGATCTTGTTGGATAGTCATAATCATATCACAGATTCAAAAATATAGATAGTGCAACAATAAAACAGAAAACGGATCACATTCAGAAATGGTATCTTAGTTTTTTTAGTTCCAGAGTTAAACCAAGAAAAGACTCTCTATACTTAAAAAAAAATCAAAAAAACCAAACGAAGACGATTGGAATCTCTAAAATGTTTTTACACCACTTGCGATACATTGACAAAAAACTAAAATCTAACAAATCACTGTGTCTTTCTAGATTTAATGCCCAACTTTATAAACAATTTCCGGAACTAGCTAAATATCTAACAATACTTTTATATACAACATTTTTTGGGGAAGATCTTACAACAATGCAAAAACTAGACTCATTAAAAAGGGGAAATGATAAACAAAAATATAACATTGGAGGGCAATAATGTTGTTAGAAAACTTATATAAAATTTATTCTGCCTAATTAACGGAAAAAATAAAACCAAATTTTGAAAAAATTCTCCCTGAGACTCAGTTTGGTTTCCGGTCCGGACACTGTTATGTCTTGATTTTGAGAAGGCTTTTGAATGCTTGAATAACTTGCCATGAGGACTCCTCATGGCAAGTTCTTCAATAAAGAGCTTTCCTGCTGTGGTCTACTACGCTGTAAACACTCTATTAAAGCATGTTGATTCAATTATTCATAACGAAAAAAATACCTCAAATTAGATTAGAACGTGGAGTAAAACAAGAAGATCGAATAAGTCATCTCATGTTTCTTACTTCTGTTGCTTGTCTCCAGAATACATTGGATACGTGTCTTGAAGGGATGGAAAGTGAAGGAAAGAAGGTGACCAATCTCTTCTTTGCAAATGATTTCATTGTCATCCTGAGTGGAAAAAACATCCCCAATTATGTAGGGAAGCTTTACCAAATTCTGGATGACTTTGGGGAGAAAACTGGTCAAAAAATAAATGAATGCAAATCACATAGGTTAAATAATCGGTCGAAAATACCTCAAACCTTAGAAGTCTTCAATAAAGTGGAAAATCAAATGTTCTTGGAAACTTCATCTCTATCGACCACGCTAACACTGTGAATACAAAAATAATTGACTAGCGTATTAGTAAATTGAATAAAGAAAATAATCAAAAGATAGACTTACAACAATAATTTCAAAAATGTTTTTACTAAAAATGTATCTTGTATAAGCTGAATCTAATGTCTTTTTAGTTTGAAAAATTATGAAAAACGACACTCTTCCTATTAGTTATTCTCCATATTAGAGTAGTATATCATTCATAATTTATATTATGGAAAAACTTATCATCTTCTATTTAAAACTGACATACATATTTAACAAAATGAACAATATCTCAATGTATTTTGTTCGATATAGTATTTTTTGTAGTTTTTTTTTTGTCGTGAATATATTATTGCAAATAAAACATTATTTGATTATATACGATTTCAACGTCTCATAATGACGTCACAACTTATCCGTAGAGGATTCATGATTTATCTTATTATTTTTTTGTGTAATTCCATGTACTCCATAAATTGATCCCTTCAATCTTTGGAAACTATTGTTCATATTTATCCAAATAACCCCAAGGATGGATTCATAACTGGGATAGCCAACTCTACATCACTAAAAGGCTAAGCTCTTAGTACAGAGAAGGTGTGACGACATTCTTGGAATGGTACACATTAAGATATTGTGATCTATTTGATATTCATACTCTCTAAGGAAATGTTTTCTCTAAAAGTTAAAGACTTATCCTGAATAATAAATTCATCATAAATTCACAAAAATATTAAATACATGGGCATTGGCCAATGCATATATGATTTTCATATTTACTCAATATTACAATCTAAGAAAAAAAAAAACGCTATCTGAAAATTCATATGACAAATCTATTGTCATAAAAAAATTCTATTAAAGGATAAGGAATAGAGAGTCAATACAATGAACCTTTTTTGAAAAGCTATGAAATCTAGTATAAACTAGGATGTTGATATGTAAAGTAAAAATTCGGTAAATAACAACAAAATAAATAAATAAGGGGAGTTAGGGAAAATTCTCCTTAAACGCTGTGAAGTTAAGGGTGGACTTGCAGGTTCCCTTATACATTTTTTTTTTTGTAAATGAATCGAGTTAATTTGTAAAATTATTAATATTTATAAATGTTTACTAAAAATAATATTATTAGCAATAAGCAGGTCCCTCTAAGTGGTCTTCCGTTTATTAGTAAAGGTATCATTTCCCTCAATACTTCTAATAACATCAATATTGAAGCTTTAAGAAAGACAAAATAATATAAAATAAAAATAAACTTTAGATCAGTAGTTACAAAATTGGGCCAAATTTATGAGGGGTATAATTTTGGAGGGTAGAGGAAATGAGACGAGTATTCTACAACTTTTAAAAATAACTAAAAATGAGACAGATAAGTAAATAAATTTCAACTATTGAATCTTTGACTGGGAATTAATCTCGAACCAAATACTGAAGATAGATTTTTTTTTAAATGCTGAAGAGGTGAGAAAATAATGATATAAATTTCTAGTCGCATAGGGTGGCAATTAAATCACTTTTTGTGAAAAAGTAAAAAAATGAGGGTTCAAATGTGTTCCTCTTGATAAAAAAATACGACTAACAATGTGTGAAAATTTTCTATGAACATTTGGCCCTAAAGTTTTGAAATTTTTCATATTTTTACAAATGTGATTTTGTTTTAATACTATCCGTATACTACACATTCCAGTTCTTAGAAAAATTAAAAAAATTAGTTAAGTTAAACTTCTATCAAAAGTTTTTTTATCAAATGTTTATGATAAATTATTTTTTAAGTGTCTTAAAGAAAGATTAAAGTATTTAATTGAAATAAAGCTTTTTGCCTGTCAGTCAGTTCACCTGTGTATCACAGCAAATGAGCAGCTACTCATATCTAAAAAAAATGCGAATACGATTTTTACTTAGATTCACAAAAAGAGGCACCAGAATTTTCAATTTATTGTATCATACGTAGGTGGCCTACGCTACACGAAGTGTTGCAAGGTGCAATTTGACATTTCTTTTGGTAAGTTTGACATTTTTTTAACATAATCGTACCCAGAATGTTTTGACGTACGACCATCATTTGTGTTGTTTACAGTGACTTGAAAAAATTAATTTGGCAAAAAATGGAATTAAGTCGTGAACATTTTCGTGCGATCATTTTTTACAAGATTCGACGTGGATTATCACGACAGGATTACATTTATGAGCTTAAATCTTTGTATGTCTATTAATCACCATCCTATAGCACTGTAAAAAGCTGGTTTAATGAATTCAAAGACAAATTCCGTGAAGGTCGCCCAAAAACAGCCGTTGATGCCGTGCGTGATGTGATAATGCAAGATCGTCATGTGACATACCGTGAGATAAAGGCATCCTTCCACATTTCTTCCACCAGCATACATTCGATATTGCATGTACACCTGGCTGTAAAGAAGATTTGTTCTCGTTGGATCCTGCACAATTTGACAATTACTCAAAAGAAGTCTCGTGTCAATTGGTGCAAAGAAATGTTGAACAAATACGCTCGTGGTACTTCAAAAGACGTTTATAAGACTTTCATTGGTGACGAATCATGTATCCATGCGTATGTGCCCAAAACAAAACAATAATCGACCATTTGGCTCGTCTTTGTAGACGAGCCGAATCCAACGAAAGTTGTCCTTGGAAGAATCACTTCGATACAAACGTTCGCCTGTTTCTTTGGCAAAACTGATCATGTGGCGACTGTTCTCCTTGAGCATCGTAGGACTGTCAAGTCTGAGTGGTACATCACAATTTGTTTGCCTGAAGTCTTTGGAGAAATTAGAAAAACGAACAAGAGAAGACGAATGCAAGCTCTCACACATGGGCTCAAACCAGCGCCTTTTTGAACGACCAGAACTTCGAATTGATGGGTCATCCGCCGTACTGCCTTGACTTGGCACCCAATGACTTATTTTTATTCCGGCACATAAAGAAAAAAATGTGTGGTCAATGATTTTCGTTGCCAAAAGATGCTGTTGAAGTGTTTAAAAACCATGTTTTGGAGGTGTCTCAATTGTAGTGGAAAAAGAGCTTCGACAATTAGTTTGAGCGTATGCAAAAGTGTATAAGTCATGCCGGAGAATACTTTTAAAAACAATAAAACCCTTTTTGATGATAAATATTCGCATTTTCATTATTAGGCCAGAAATATATATAGTTGCCTACGTACCGACTGATAGACAAGACAGACAGATTTTGATGTCATAGAGTATAACAACAGTATATTATCAGCATATCAAACCAAAAATTATATGATTAACAGTAACATTTTAAAGAATTTTTTAAGAATAGCTGTGAATTTTTCAATTTTTTTTCGAAAAAATTTAATATTTGAGATTGTTATAAAAAAAAAAAATTTTTGTAAGAAGTTCTGAATGTTTCTTTCAATTTTTTTTCTTTCCAAGAATCAAGCCCCTCTCCCCAAATATAATCCTGCAGACGTCCCTGACCAAAGATTGCACTCCCTATACTGCAGCAAATTTTATTCAAGAACAAAATGGGATTTTAGTTTTTAAATAATATTTTATTAATACAATGATATTCATTCATAAATATGATTGTAGATACACCAAAAAAGCAAAAAAAAAAACAACAACAATAAAACTCGCCTTCACAGACAAAAAAATATTTAATTTTTTAGAATAAAAATAGACATTTCACTATAAGTATAATATATCAAATTTCCAAGGTCGATATAATAATATATGTATATGAATGAATATTTTAGAAAGACCTTTCTCAATGTAATATTATGAGTAATTATTTCTATACTGTTTATAATCTTTTCAACTAATTGGAATGTTCCGATATGGAAAATAATTGCACAATAATTTCTTATTTGACTAAAGTCATAATGATTGAGAAGCAATTCCCTTCCTTTCCTTATACATATTCCTCCAATGTATCTATAAACATATTTCTTCCTCTGATATAGCATTTTCTTCTCTCGATATTCCAAACATTTTTTTGTTTGTTTTTTTGCATGGGAAGATGAGAAGCTGAGAAATATTATAGATATATTTATTCTAGAGTACAGTTCTATGAATATAACATATCCTTTATATGTATATAAATATAATACTTTGATGAATGAAATTTTTTTGTTCAATAATAACCTTATTTATTGTTTCCTATCTCACCCATAAAAATATAAAAAATGAAGTAGATAGAAGTAACATGATCGTCAATGAAATTCTGATAAATGAACAATAAGGCTAATGCATTCAATGTGCCTATACAGAACAGTATAGATTGAGGGCATTTGTCCCTCCCAATATTGAAAAAAAAATTACCCTTCTTTGTTTTATTCGAGGATAAACCTACTGCAATGAATAATCTAGAGCAATGGGTACCAAACCTTTTTGAGTTCGACCCTTAAAATATGCAGATAGAAAATGTGCAACCCCTACATCTGTCATAGAAAGATGAATATAAAATTTGGAGTGTATTTTATGCAAATAGATCAATTGGTTATATTATTTAAGTTTAATTACCTTTTTTTTTTTTAAAGAAAAAATAAATTATTATCCCTATTTTCCCAGAAAAAGTAGTTTCATCCTCAAAAAAAAAATATATTGTCAAAAGCAAAAATTCCATTTTTTTTAGGGGAGGGGGGCGGGGTGCTATAGATCCTCAATCTTCACATGCAAACACCTTTGGGAGTGTCCAGTAGTTTTTGTGGAGGACTATCTTCTGGGAAATACTTTTTAAAATGATCCACTTATGATAACTTATAAAAATATATACATTCATCATTATTTCAGTTTGAATGGTATAATTAAAATTGAATTCTTCTTTCATGGAAATCATAAAATGACCCCACCCCAACTTTGGGAACCACTGACCTTAAGTAGAGTTCTCATGAAATATATCAGGAGTTGCAGTTAACATTAAAGCTTCAAAACTCGAGTCCAAGCTGAGGCTTCCTAATCTATCCTCTGTAAAATCAAATAGTTGGAATAAAATATTATTCAATATAGTCACCTTTGCCGTCAAAAACGACCTCAACTCGACGTTGTAAACGGTAGCAGGTCATAACGGTATTCTTTTATGGGGTCGTTCGATGTCGAGTGTACACACTTTTTGGAAATTTTTTGACATGGTCAGCAGCCATTTTGATAATTTTTGGTGAGGGTCTAAAATTTTAGACATGTGCCAGCGTGAAGGCATGCTTTGGAGTCCCTCAAAGTTTGCCCTTTTACGAAGGATACTCGAACTTCAGTGAGATATAAATCCACTCAGACTCAATTGGTTTCAAACATGATTGCTTTAAATACTCATAGGGGCAAATGTTTTAATTTAATTTTTATTCAAAAAATATTTCTGTAATACACACTACACATCCGGATCTTCTTATAAAAAATGATCATTTTGTGTAATTACTCATGTACAATTATCTTAAAAAACTACAACTGTCATTTGATCATCTCAGTACATTTATTCGAGTACCAACTAATTGTATATTTGAAAGCTACATTCAGAAATTATAAAATGACTTCTAACTTTTTAGACGATTATGCTGCTCAATACTAACACCGTAAAGCCTTCTTAAACCTTACTCGCCACTAAAGGAGCCTTCATATTGCAGAATTTTGGTATTTTTTCTATTCTTCTATCATTAACAGATCAATTTTAATTTGTACACAGGCTAAAAACTGAACAGAGACTTTTGATTCAATTATGCCATAAACTAAGAGTTCGTAAAGAAAGTAATACTGCCAAGTCAAGAATTGAATTGGTGCTTCATAAGAAATCATTCATCTCACAGGTTTGGTAACAGTGAGATATAATGACCAATGGGGATTTCCTTGTATAATTAATCTGGACAAAGGAACAATGAAATCACCCTAAGTTTTCTCCTTCCGCAAGGTCCAGTATAAGTTTATATATGATCCCTAAAAACATAGAAAAAATATGCACCTTTTATTTTCTATTAATCGAGTGACAAGTTTTGCAAGACGTAAAAAAATCAGTAGTAAGAACTCAAAAGAGTAATATTATTGTACAAATATTAAAAATGAGTGATTTAGTAAGATATAGAACATTTTTAGTCATGGAATATATTTTGATATCAAATTAAAATTGATCTGTTAATAATAGAAAAATTGAAAACATAGAATTTAGCTTTGAAAAAACTAGTTATGCAAAGACAGTCATTTCTACGATCAACTGTAATATGATTCATTTAAATGAAAGTTTTAAGGTGATGTTAACAATAAAATCAAAATTTCTCGTGAAAATATGAAGCTAAACTTAAAATGCAGTACAATATTGATAAAATAATAGAATATTTCATTAACTTAGAGAAGGTTCTATGATGAATAATAAAAATACATATGTGACGTGATTATGTATATTTAAAAGTTGGAAGGGTTAGAAAGGAAGGATACATAATGGAATTAAATATTTTTACAAGAAAAATAAGGAATCTACTTTTATGGCAAATATGACCTTCTTCAATTATTGTCCTAAATTAAGATGATTCCATTAATCTGCCACTCTAATTTTTTGCATAATTGTATGAATAGGTTAAGATTCTTACAAAAAATTGCCAAAATTTCAAAAAAGAAGTAGCCTATTTTGTTGTGATATCAAAGACCTCAATTATCCATCTTTGGAGATAGACAAGAAGAGAACAAGACTATATCCTTCAGCTTTGCAAAACATTGTCCACTATTCTCTAAATAAGTGAGTGAAAGGATAAAGTTTTCGAATCTTCATCTAACTTGGTACCTTTCAATAATCAAAGTGGATGTCTATAATTATTGATCTACTCAGAAAAAATATAGTCCAAGAATGACCTAAGGGAACCATATTGTGACTGAACAGTAACAGAAACTAAATCGCTTTCTATGCTATTTTTATTATTGGTTATCTACTTTGGAGGTTTACAGCTCCACTTCTTTTAGTAGTACCCTTGAATGATCTCAAAACAGTCAATAACTTGATCAGTTTTATTAGGATCTATAAACTTCTGCAAATGCAGCAATCATGTCATTCTCGGGACATTTGTGGTACCTAACTGAAGAACTCGTACCGTTAGCATTATTTTGTGATCAAGTTAGAAATGACATCGGAACAAACATGGAATCAAATTACTGACTTTTGAACAAAGACATTGCAGCAAGAGGCATGACTCAAGATATTCACTTCCAAATCAAAGAAAAAGAAAGCAAGAACAAAGTAGTTGGTAATTAAAAATTGATGGATGATCTATGTATTTATATGTGCAACGTAGTTATTAATTTAATTATAATTATAAATTTTATATTATTATGTGAAGATAATAATTAGTAAAAAGAAAATAACTAAAAAAACAAACAACTATTATTATTTTTTACTTATTTTCTCAACTGAAGTTTAATAATGTCTTCTTTATTTAATAAACGGTATAGGCGCGATCACAGATTGATTGATACAATAAAGGAAAATAAAGCGACCAAAAAGTTATAAGATAAGATATTATTTGCTCGAATATAGAGATATGTTACTTTAAAACATGTTTTTAATAAAATGCATTATAAAATGTTTGTTTCATACACGTTACAAAATTGCAATTTTGCCAGAGGTAAACGTAACCAAATTTCCTAAAACTTTGTATTTGTATTCTACTCATATACCTACAGTACCAAAATGAGTGTTGATAACGTTGGGTCAACTGCATCACCCTAATAAACACTCACAAAAAATTATCAAAATTGTAAATGATGATGTCGTGAGAGTGTGTATACCTGATATGGAATATCTCTTTAGGTAATTCTGGAATTTTTCCCAGATTCTGTATATCAGCTCCGATTCTGTCTTGCAGGAGGATGTCTTGGCACGTTGCTCAACTATTCACACACAAAGAACTCCATAGTGTTGAGATTTGGTGAGCAGGTAGGCCAAACATTTGGTCCGACAAGGTCAACAATAAATCATGGCAACAAACTCAACGTTTTCTTTACATTGTGGCATGGAGCAAAGCCTTCTTCCCATACAAATGACCTCCCAGGTGCAAAATTATGAATCCAGGATTTGACATTAGTTTCCAGGACCTTGATTTTTCAGACCAAAAAAAGAAGACAAGAAACGATGAAACGCATTAAATGAAAGAGAACAAAAAAATGGGTTTGAAGATTCGATCAGAAAATCTCATTACAAAACTAAAATCGGAATTAGAAAACTATTTCTTTAAATACGAAAGGTGGAAGAGAGAGAATAAGCTGATATGCTTTGATGTGGATAATCATTGGAGTTTCCCCCGACAGCGTATGTCTACAATATATACGTTCAAAGTACCTTCAACTTACTCAGAATTGTGTTCTTTATGGCTTCCCCTAAATTTAATTTCTTCTTTACTGGATCTAACCGCTCGAGAGGAGTTCTTACCCTTATTTTCAAATTTATGTACAATGCAGTGTGCGTTAGTGAATACTTTGATAAAAGTGATTGGCACAAGATAAAATTATAAATTGATAACTTTCAATTTTTAATTATTAACGCATATTTGCTAATTGAGAAATCTTCTCTGACCTTTCAATCGATCATTAATTATTATAAATTTAATTAACTCCCTCTGATTTTATTAGATGATCTTAATTTTGATTTAGATAAAGTTAGAAAATAACACCGAACCTATGAAATTCTTATAAAGCTCAGCAATGAATTGGAATTGGTAGATACATGCAGATTTTTAAACAAGGATGATGAATTATTCTCTTGGGGAATGGAACTAAGGTCTTCAACAATTGACCATGAGTTAATAGCGAATAGTATGTTCTCCACTGTTAAAAGTTCGTGGTATCGCTTTGAGCCTTCTTCAGATGATAAATGTATTGAGTTAGAATTATTTTCTTCTTCTTCGAAGAAAATTTTCAAAATCTTCATATGGATATTGCTTTAGGAGAATTTTATAACTTCTCTTAAAAGTAAACTGGCTATCTCATATAATCCGAATCTGACAAAGGCAGCTTAAAGGCCATGGTGTTGTTTGGTTTTCACTTCATTTGTAACCATTGTTCCAATGATAAGAAGACTTTAAAAGCGGCTTTAAGTAATTGCAAGGCTCTCATAGCCCAAAAACTAGCTGAGGATCAATCATACGGCGTGGAATTGAGGAAGATTTCTTTATAAGCTGCATCTAGATACACTGCATTCTCAATGAAGATTCTGCCTCTGCAGGACTCAAGGTGGGAATATTCCTCTGACCTGATTAAATATTTTCCTTCTGCCACAAAAAGAAACTATAAAACTATGGAATTTATTATCAGACAATACAAAATACATCGCAACAATGCCATGAAATAATTGCGTTTCTAGGAGGATTGTGGTAATTTTTTGGAATGACTGCATTAAAACATGTAAATAAAAAATGATGTCTCTGGAGCAAAATCCTTTTCTTCTATGTTTTTTCTATAGGTTTACTTTTTAATCATTCTTTTACGGTACTCTCACTTGTGCTCCTGTTTTGTTTTCGTTTCTAAATAATTATAATTATATGTACTTCGATTGTAGTTGTTGTCTCAACTCTAAACTAACTTATAACCTGATAATCTTTTATCATCTGGATTTTCGGCATGATCGATGTCTGCTTTGTTGTGCTTCTTTTATTATCGATTCATATCACTGGTGAGGTGTTTATATTAGAGGTCTGAAAAAGGGAAATTAACTGTCAGCTATAATGCTTGCTTATGTTGTATATGAATGCAAATTTTTTTTATATTTTATTTTTTTGTATATTTACTTATTTGTGTGTGTATGTGCTACGACCCCTCCATCCCACACTCTGTGGACGCCCTTGGTCATAGAATGAAACATAGGAAGCGAATAACAATTACGGGTGTGTCCCCTAATCGCTCCGACTGAGTTTCTATCGGAAAATTTAAAGATGCAGCATTAGAACTATTGACATGAATATTTCAATAAATATAATTTCTAAAAATTCCTTATTTCTGTATTGGATGAATTGAAATCCGTTAAAATGAAAGAGTCAGTATGGATCATCTTTTGTTTTTTTTTAAATTGCAATTCTCAGACACATTGTGTTTAAATAAAATATCTTCACAATTTTGCCACTGGGTACAAATGTATATGTTATTTTTGTCTAAATATCTTGAATAATATTATTTATTTTATAAAGAATTTTCCTTCAGGCTGTTCAATATAATTTCCTCAGCATTGGTGTGGGGAAGAATGACATGATTTCTTTTATTTTTTGAAGGAAACGTAAAACCTTTCTATGAGGTAATCTTATATCAATGGGAACTTTAAGATAATTTTTCTAGTCATTTCATGAACTACGATATAATTTTTATTATATTGTGTTTATATAGTGATCTTTGGTATTTTTGCTTTATCATTTAAACTTCGAGTCTGTTTTGTAACCCCTGGACTGCTTCGTATTTCCCTATTTTGTTCAATGAAGGTAAATTTTCAACTGTAAAGCATTTAACGTTGGCTACATGACATAACTTCTTTATAGCTTGCTAATTTGTATGAAATTCCAGATTCAGCTTCCGTATATCAAACCTCAAGACTAAGCAAATTGAAAGAAAAGATCGAAAAAGTTGGGGAAGAGGGAATTTCCTAATAGTGCCATTTATAACATATCGACTAACCAGGTTGTACTTCAGGGCGTGGTTATCGCATAATTTCATGCTAACTATTGCGGGGGAACTTATGCTATATATATTTTTTCCCTTATGTAATAGTGTAAGAATTTCTAATTTATATATGTATTTACGTCAAAAATCCCCCCCTGCAATAATTGACAATAAAATAATAATGCTCTCATATAATCTATATTGATCTACCTGGGCAACAGCTACTATACACTATGAGTCCACAAAATCCCTTGAAATGTTTCAAGATATTTTTTGCAAACTCCACACTTTTTTTTTCTGCTGTTCTGTCAACAACGGCTGTGGAATACGCCACGGAGACTTTCCTCCTACCTTTTTAAAGCCTTGGACACCACTGATGGGAAATTGTTTATCTCTCTGATCATGTCATCAATTGAGGAATTCTGCTTTTTCTTGAAGGCCTACTTCAGGTGGTTATCAGACACGGAGGGTTTTCTGCCTTCTCGCGGAGAGGGCCTTAGTTACTCCCCAACCTTCAACCGTATGGATAAAATGTAAATCGTCTTCATCGAGGCCCCAGTCTGTAATCCAATGACCTTCAGGAACAACCCCGTATGGAGGAGATCTACGATCTTAATCCACATCTCGTACTATGTGCTCATGTTGGTGACTAAGACAATGTTTTACTTAGTAATCGACAGCTAATTATATATTCTACGACATTGCTGATTGGAATATTTAATTTGCAAAGTAGACATGAGTAAATAATAAAGGTTGGCCCGTTATGACTCACCTAACAAAGTTTTTAACCTAAATTATGCTGTGATAAATAAATTTTGCGCTGTTGGTATGTTAACAAAAAATTGAGGTTAAATTAGTTCATAAATATATATCTTATATGACATAATTATGATCTTCTTATACCAACCGTAGAGCGAATAATTTAAAACTCTTCAAATAGTGAGTTACTGGCTTTGCCGACTGACAACTGAAATTATTCCAGTTTTTATATTTGGAAGAAGTTCTTCTGATCGCCTAGGTCGAAATAGTTTCTAATTACTCCTTCCATAATAGAAAAAAAATCATCGCAGCTTTTCATTTATTATTAAAATTAATCAGCCCTGTGGAAGAGGTAAAACTTCTTCTACAATTAGTTGGTCCTGGAATTGGCTCCTTTGGTCGATTAACAATTAGTTTGGATGATAAAACTTCAAAATAATCAAACAATAATATATATATTATTGTTTGATTCCAAGTATCCCATCATTTAAGCAATGGATATTATGATTTAATTTACTAAAAATTATCTAATATTTCTAACATGAAACAAAAGGAAAATTTAACCTTTACAAAAATCCATTATATATCGAAGCTTAATACAGTCATTTCATAACACATAAATAGAGAACAATTAATCATATTTTGTTATTCAAGTTTAATGGATTAAATAGGCAATTTCATCATTCCTGACAATACTACGTACATATGATTACAATTTAGTTGTTTTTTTAGTATCAAAAAATGTTTTAAAAATATAAAAGCTTTTCTTTGTGAGGATTTGTTCATAATTTTTTATTATAATTTGCACATTTCCCTCTTCATTTACAAGAAAAAGGTAATCATATAAAATATTAATAACTCATTCAATCTGTAAGGCATAAAATCTTAAACGACGAAAAAAGGTTAGATTCTTGAATATCCGGGAGTAAGACAACCAACAATTCTCCTTGTTGGACTTAGGAGAAAAAAATAAAAAAATTTCAGTGTACAAAAATATATTAAACTTCTTTTTGGGAGCCTTTCAATTGTAACTGATTATAATAATAATAAATATCTTTTTATATAATTCTTAAAAAAGGGACTACAATTAAATGTCTAATGACTTATTTAAGACTCATATCATTGTGGAACCTTCGGAAAAGTGTCATAATTGTTTTATTATTATTTTATATTATTATTGGTATAATAGTATTTTATTTGATATTTAGAACATGAACTAAACAAGCCAGATAACACGATGGAGCATAAAAGAGAGTACATTTTCGTTGTATTCCGGATTAGAAAGAACACGTCGGACATCATGCAAACAATTAGAAACAATCTTAAGGAAACGCTTGAGGGTGGTAGACCAACAAAGTTTAAGTTTAAAGCTTTGGTAGGCATTTGATAAGAATCCAGCCATGAAGTTGGGCAAGTATGCCAAGAAGAAGAATGTAGACCAGCCCACAGTTAGCAAGGTCGTGAAAAAGACTAGTGGAAAGTCCCTCAAGTTAATTGAGTGGTCTTTTCTTTCACCACCACAGTCAAAAACCAGTTAAGAACCTTGCCAGCGATTAATGAATGACTGAATAGACAATATAAATTGGATAATTTTATCACATACCATTAAAGAGTCTTCGTCTTCTTCTTCTGCGTCAAACATTTCATTCAAGGCTTTGCATATTTCGCTCAATTTCTTAATCAACAGGTTTTTCAATTGGAACTCTGCTTAATGCATCTGCGATAAAAAGAGTCTTCCCCTTCGTCCATTCTATGTTAAATGTGTATGGGGCTAATTTTTCTATGAATCTCTGTATACGTCAGTTATTGGTTGCTCCCATATCCGTTCCATAATAATATTAATCAACCGCTTTTGATCCGTCTAGATTTTAAATTCCCTTCCTAAAATATAGATTTTGTATTTGTCGAAGGCCAAAAGTATAGCAACTAGTTCCAATTCACGAGTTGCGTATCTTGGTTGAGCTTCACTATAAATTTTGACCGCCAAGCTGCCAATTGTTGACATCTTTCTTATCCTAATCCATGTAGTCTTGATGTCTCGTTCATTATTGTTACTTGCTTCTTTGGATCATAGTGAGTGAGAATTGGTGATATACACAACAGAATAAGGACATTCAACTTTAGGGACTCAACATGCCAATAAATTACTCTCTCTATTCCTTGTTATCTACGGTTAGTTAGTGTGATTGGCTTATATACTTTCAAAATACTGTTGTTAATCTTATCAGGCTTTATAAAAAATTACTCGACTATTATTCCAGATTATTGGTAAATAACATACAATAACTTGATTGAGAATTTGTACAACACAATAATTCTCTCATAATACTCATTATGTAAATTTTAATTAATTCACAAGGACAAATCCATCAGGTCCTGTTTTTTTGTTTTTTTTTGTTTTGTTTTTTCATCTTCTTTACAATTTAAAAACGTCCAAAGTTAGTTGAATTGTTATATTATTCGTCCATGTTGTGTACATGTTTTGAATCATTAAATAACATTCCTATTCTCGTTCTATTATGACCATTTTCTAGTTCTATTTCAGCAGATATTGCTGAGTAAGAATCTACATCCTTGCATCCCTTCCTCTAATGCCTTCGTCTCTCCAGTTCGATTATCCTCCTATATTCGGTTTTATATTTTTAGTAGTCAATTTTGAGGCTCCACTGGGGTTTCCTTAATTTAGCTCGGCCTTTTAGTTGCATTTCTTAATCTGGTCAGTTTTATTGTTCACCATGGTTTAACTCATTTATATTTTTTCACTATTATTTACATTTTATCAATAAAATTTCTATTTATGAGGTTTCATTACGCTGAAACAAAAAGAAACACACTTTTTGTTTTCATCTCATGTTTCTAAGTTTAAAAATGTCAGAGTAACAATAAAAAAGGACTCCACGTCTGGAATCTCATTTGCACCGGCGTTAAAAGTGAGAAGGGAATAAAGACCGTTGGCATCTCCATCATGACTGCCTACAACATCAAGAAGTTAATTATGGCCCCATAAAGCCAAGAAGAACGAAAATACCTGCAGCGACATTGGTTAATACTGTGTCCCTCATCCAGCCCTGACCTCAAACCCATAGACTTCGTAGTTTGGGCTGTCTTGGAAAAAAATGTATGTTGCACCTACCATACAAATTTTGATTTGATACAAGGTACCCCCCTGACGGTGCGGTACGCCATGGACACAGCCTTCATCGTCTTAGCTGCCATCTCTTCGCCGTCGTCTCAAAACTGGTATTGCTTGTGAAGGAGAACATATTGAATAAAAAGGTAGCTAAATATATTATTTGAACATATCACGAATTGTTTTTGGATTTTTCTTTTCTTGATTCAATATAAATCACATTTTTTGTAAGTTTTGGGTCCCCACTATTATATATATTATTTATCTTCATCTGCTTAAATTTACCAAAATAAGGAAAAAAGACTGCCTTCTATTTAAAATTCCATTGTAACTGCATTTAAGAATCATTCTAACTTAGGTATATAATATGTACGTACATATGTATATAAATAGTAAGTACATAAATATATTTAGCCCAAAACTTTTCAACAAACCTAAGAGAAAAGTAAAAGAAATGTATTACCAATAAAGTTTGACAAAGTTCTATATTTATTTATAGTTCATATTTATGTGCTCAGAAAAGGGACAGTTAAAAAAAAAGATAAAAAAAGAAAAACACTTTTTACTTAAGATCATAAATTGTGAAAAGAAGATGAAGGAGTTTTTGCAAGAATATGTAGAAAATAAAATAAAGGTAGCTCAAAGTTAATACAAACTATTTTGTATTTTAGTGCATTTGTATGTTTTGGATATATAAAAGCTTTTAAAAGGGATCATCTATACAAACTCAGACATTCAAACATATTTGAAAGAAAAATAAAATTATAATATAATCAAAGGATCAATTTAGGAATAGTTATATAATTTATTAGATAAAATTGACAAACTTTGCTTTATGGCAAGCTTAATAACAAATTATAGTAATAAAAAGCCCTTCTCAAATATTGTCTTAAATGTGAAAGTAAGAAAGCCTGTCATTTTCAAAGGCTTTTACAATGTTTTTGTTTTTTTGTTTTATAGCTACAAAATATGATATCAGAATTAAATTTTATTCAATTTCACTAAAAGGGTGAAAACACAATTGTACGTGTGGTTACCTGTAAAAAATTTGTCTTGTTTAAAGCAAAGTTTTCTCATTTTTTATGGATCAATTTTTCCTTTGAATTTTGGTCATGTTTTTACTTATTTTATATTTCAAATAATATATTTTTTAATTCTAAACTTACTATCAAATAGAATCAAACCAACAAGCTGTTGAGATACATTCAATAATTGCATACAAAAAATTTGAAATGCCGTTTTTGAAAATAGTCCATTCATTTCGGAATAATTAAGTTATTATTTCATCAAATTAAAACAATTAATCTTTGCGCGATAAAAATATAAATATGCTATTATTCTATATATTTTTATAAGTTAATATAAACTACGACTTAAAATACTAAATTTTGAAACTTTACAACACTTTGGGCAATCAAAAAAGCATGGTGCATTGGACTGCTGATATATCTTATTCCACGTGTTGGAGTATCACTAAGAAATATTATTGCGAGCTTCGAAAATTCTTGGTAAAAATCTCTTGGAAAAATCTGTTGAAGCTGTTTGTTGGCAAAATTGATAGCTTATTGTCCTTTCTCTATAGTGTGACATGCTTTTTCACTATTTTATATTCCCGATTTATAATTAGTGTCAGTTGCTACCTTTTATGGAATTTTTTAAAAGTAGAACCTCTGTAGAAATGGTATCTCCCACGCATGTTTTTCCCCATAAAAACTTGATATTGCTTTAATAGTAATATTTTATTATTTTTGAGTACTCTAATGCTGATATAGGAAAAATGACAAAGCCATTTGTAATGAACGTAATTTATTTTCAGTCAATTTGGTAAAAATACGCCAATAAGATATAGGTTACTTTGAAATTGTATTGATTTTTTCCTAGTGTATCTCTTAGCACTTTGATGTTTACACAGTTTTTGTTGAATAAACTAATTCTGATTAACTTTTCTGTTATTAAAAATATTCCTATAGTATATCTCATAATATTTTTGTCCAAATTAGCATCCGTACTAATTAACATTTAAGGAAACTACAATGTATTGTGTAGCATTATTTGTTACTAAATATTCGTCAACTATAATAATTGTTGTATGAGGGGAGCTCTATATCTAATGGATTTAAATTGTAAACAAAAGTACTCCAGATGTTCATATGAGCAATGATGCTTCATAGAGGGGAAATTGAAATTTGGGACACCTATGAAGGACTGATAAATGCGACAGATATGTCATCCCAAATTAAGGACATACACAAACAAAAAAAAGAGTATTGTTTTACAGGAGGAAAAAATTAAAATACAAAAGATATTACATGCAACACGTTCTTGATCTATTAACTAGCTCTACAACAATTTGCATTGTAATCCAAATTATAAATATTTTTTGTCAAAGCAAAAACCATACTTCTATGATTAAATTAAGTCATCTTGAAAAAAGTATGAAAATTTTTAAACGAATTGTTTCCAAGACAATCGAAACATAAGTCACTTTTTTGAAAAAAACATGGCAATTTTCAAAACTTTGAGTCGGTTGAGCTACCTCTAAACATTGTTCTATTTTGCTCAAAATTGCTTATTTTATCAAAAGGAACATATTTTAAACCGGCAACTAGGACATTTCAACAAAATAAAATATTAGAAATATCCTATTGTATTTGTGCGTGAGCTTATAAAAAAATGGAGAGTAACCCTTTGTCTGGGATCCTTCTCCGGGTTTTGCTGGAAAATATCATTAGCATAATAAACTTTTTATTATGCTATAAACTAATTTGTTTCCTAATATTAGGTCAATTAAAAAATAATAATGGTAGGAGCAACCTCCTCTCTTTTGGAACCCGATAAACGATGATCACGCGTGTCATATACACATGTAAATCCGTTGTGTTTTTTAGGTGGCCCGTTAATTTGTAATTGGTAGTAAAAAGAACGATTTATATTTTCTAAGTAGATTGACTTTTCTTTATTAAACTCTATGTCATTAATTGCAGGAAAGCTTACATTATAAGACCCAATATACCCTTACGAACTTAGAGCAATTTTTATGGCATCCGCTGCTAGATGCCTCTTTCCTCAAAAATCCCCAATGTTGATGGCACGTCCTGGATCCTTGCAGCAAAAATTATTTTCCATCGATATCATTCAAACATAGGAAGCTACTAAAGTCAATCCTTAGAAATTTTAGAATTTCTAACGTTGCCTCTTTATTTCTAGAACTTATTTTTATATAGTAAGAATTATCCATGTGTTTTATTAATGATGTTTTTTTTATTATTATTATTTATGTGCTTCATTTTTCTTAAAATTTTAAATCAATGACAATTAACTATCCACACTAGAAAACACTGCTTGCTTGAAATAGGCTATTTTGTGCCTTTTTCTTCAACACGCCTATTAGGGTCATAACTTATTCATAAAACTCCGATTTTTTTGATTTGCTTCGCAACTATTATGTGAGAACTTGAAGATTTAGTCCTTGACCGAAATGCATTCTTAATATCACAATTTGTAATGGATTCTAAGATAATGCTCGAAGGAATAAATGGGCCTTATAGATGCTTTTTTTACTTTTATAATACTTTCTTGAAAGTTAGAAACTCTCGCACTAGAGGTGAAATAGCTGTCCCACTGAGGTCAATCAGGTCGATTTATAGATCTCTTCGGCACTAATGAAACATGTATTGCAATTTGTCGGTTCGTTTCGACCGAGAAGAGGGGCGACTGAAGACATGATGAAGGTCTAAGATCTACCTATGTTCAACCGTGTGCCCTTTATCCAAGCACCACTGAAAGTGTTTAAATGACAATGCCAAGCAAAAAGTTGTGGGAGGATTGTTAAAATAGTCACAGGAGCTTATTCACAGTATTTCTCATAGATAAATAGAGCTGGAGCAATGGGGACTCAGGAGGGCAGAAGGAGACTGATGGAAAAAAATAACTCCAAGTAAGACCTCTATAACCTTCTAAAATCATAAGAAAGATATACTGAAAGAAAATGTTGAAAGTTTTTTATGGATTCAAATTTAATATAATTATTTCATCATTTAATCAAACAGAATTTTTCTTATAAATTATTCTGGATTGATATATTTATGTTCTCTTATTATATATTTCAAATCAAAATAAACAAACTTATAAAATATAACATTAACAGCTATTCATCTTAAGGTTAACAAATAAAAGTATATGTTTCTAACTATTATCCAAACAAAACAGTGTTAAAATTACCGCATATTTATCTTTTTTTAAGGTGCACAAATAACTAGTTTAGAATAACTTATGATTAAAATTTCTTCATATTTGAACTCTTCACATTAAGGACAATAAATATACATTCCTTTAATATTAATATCTATAAATTAAATAAAGAAAGCCAGTACTAGAAAATATTTAAAGAAAAACAACGCATTTTCTCTCATTTTCAAAAGGTAATTGATGAAGCTTAGGGTCATTTTATCTTTTTGAGTATTACATTTTTGAAAGTATCATGAAAAAATACAGTAAAAACAGAGTACTTATTTTTCAGTTTCAAAAAAAATGAAAAGTACGATCCTGCTTATTTTGGAGTTTGCCCACCCATATTTGTGGAGAGGAAGGGGCAGCTCAATACAGATCCTTATATTGAACTTCTAGATAAGAAAGTGCTAGCTTCGGCTCAGAAAAGTTTGGAGACACTTTGTTTTCACTAAAGACAGAGCTCCGTATCATTGTAGAGCTAGGACATAGACCTATCTAAAAGCCAACTTTCCGAAGATGCAAACCTCTTTAACTACTCATTTTAGGCACGTCTGGAGCAGAAGGTGTGTGTTACTCCTCATAGAAGTGTCCAGTCCGTAGAGGTTTCTATCAAAAAGGAGTGGACCAAGTTTGAGTCTGACTACATAGTAAAGGTATGCAAGGGATTTAGGCCTCGTATTGGGGCGATTATTAGAGGTGAGGGCTCACATATTGAATAAATAATTATGCCAAGCACAATTATCTGATGATTTTACAAAATATATGTTCTCACAAAACCTCTTGCTTAAATTTTACTTTTGAAAAATTAAAAAAAATAAAATGTGTACCTCAAGAGATGATCAACTTTGTAGATAAATCAATAATTGTTTTTTTTTAGAATAATATATGTTTAATTATTATATATTGGCAAGAGGTTTAAAATATGGTTTTGATTTGTTTTGTGTTTTTATCTGTATTTTTCATTTTGAATTTTCTTAACTTGACTATTAGAATATTGATCACATATTATGAGTATCATTAATGATAATAATTAAAAAAGAAAGAAAGTAAATTGTTGTTAGGAAGAAACAAATATATGAAAAAACCACAACGCGTCGTCCATCATTTGTATGCATCTTTCCTTATTAGTTTTTTTAACAACCAAAAAAAATTATGATTATAAATCTTATTTCAAACTATTAGTAAACATGCGGTTTTCATCAACAGGCTTCTAATAAATCAATATTTTTTTGTGGATTTGGGAAAAAATTTATTACTGTTATAGAAAGGAGAACCTTAAACAGTTAAAATAGCAATAGCACATGAAAAATGTTATATAACTATATTTTTACATATTACTGGAATATTACGTGGAGTAGTTGGCATTGCTATACGGTTTTTGGCGTCTACAAAATGACGAAAATATTTTTTTTTCAGTTAATTGACATTTAGTGAAGAATTTTAATACATTTTTAAAAGTATTAAATTATTATACATCATTTCCGATATTTGAAAATATTTCACTAATAATAGGAAAATCTTATAAATTGCCCCAATTGCAAAACTAATTGGTATATACTCAAGTACTTATGAAACATTAATAAAGGATGTGCCCATTGCGTACCACGCTGTCATAATGCTATCTCTGAGGGAGACCAACTTTTTATGATAAGTGCAGCCGACATTGTTCACCAAAACTGCAAAGTCCAAGAGGCTGAGGTCAGGGCTGAAGAATGGGCACATAGAAGCAGGCCAAAAGTCAGTCATATTGTTGCTTACAAAAATGTAAGATAATTGGATTAAGAATACAAACATTTATACTCCCATTCATTCCCATCTTTAATAGATTAATCGATGTTGTAGGCAGTCCGGATGGAGATGCCAACAGTCTTTGTAGTCTTCTCGTAAGTCAAACTGGTGCAGAGGAGAGCAGGCACACGATGTTTTTTTGTTGTTACTCCGAAATTTGTAGACTTAAAGACATGGGATAAAACAAATTCAATCTTGTTTCAGCTGTTTTTTTATTGTGTTATTAAACATTGCAATTGAAAATAACGATAATTAAATCCTACCGCATTTTTTGGGTTCCCCCTCTGTACAAATATAAATATTTCTATATACATTTGTGGTTTGCCATCTCAACAAGAAGTTAGAATTATTTTTCTCAAAATTGAGTGTGGATTACATTACATTTGTATTCTTAGCTAAGTTGAATTACTCTTATTAACCCTTTGGGCGTGCCACAAATGGCATTAAAAGTCCCATAATTTGTTATCATTCATAGATTTGATTTGAAATGTCAAATCGGGGCTAATAATATAAGTATCTTTAATCAAATAAAGGTTTTAAACTATGACTAATATTCTTGGATATATTAACTAATCACACAAAATCGAATACAAGGCCTAAAAGCGACTCAAAAATGTTTATGAAACATTGAGTTTTACGTGTATACGAAATAAACTGTTTAAGTGGGATTTTTCCTTTACCTGATTTTTGATTAAAATTATTTTTATGCTCACTCACGACATATGTATAAAGTTGAAATATAACGAATTAACCCTCGGGATGGTGTAATGGGATAATTTTTAAGTATTTACATTCATTATTTTGCAAACTCGTATATACATGCACTCTACACAACTAGAAAAAATGGGTGAAATGAAAAAGGCTAATGTGAAAATGGGTCAAGATTATGCAACATTATCTCTATTTAATACTAGAATTACATACATATTTATGAAATGTAAAATATTATGTCAATACAATTAATGTCGTTTGATAGATTTTGCACACAAGATATAAAATTTATGTAGACATAAAGTCGATATATTTCTTATAAATGAAGTTACATATTATTTGGTACGATAAAGATATTGTAATAGAAGAAAGTCTTTTAAATGAATATCCAATTTATTTTCTCAAGTATAAGCCATAATACTTTTGAATATAATTTTTAAAATAAGTAAAAAGGGACCATTTTTTATGTATTTATATTTTTCACTTAATTCTGAGAGTTTTGTGATATCATAAGATTCAACGTTTCTCAAGGATTCCAGTAAAATCGTTTATTTTTTGTTTTTAAGAGCAGAAATAAGGATATCCCATAATAAGAATATCCCATAATAAGAATATATATAAATATATATTTACTTATTTCGCCTCCACACCTGAGATAATACGCGTTGTTTGTTCACTCATGGCGTACACATATTAAACATGATAATCAATAATTATTATTTCAACAACGATACCTTGTTGTGTGAGTGTACGTTGGGATATTAATAAATTAGAAATAAGAAGAGAGGGTCTACTATTTAGTACAAGAGAAGCGAAGAGGTTTTTTTATTTGTATTTTCTTGACTTACGGGGAAAACAGATTTGTTGTAGTGATTCCTTATAAGTTTGCCAGCTAATTTTCTTGGGAAATTAATAGCTGAAAATGAATTAATCTTCAAGTTGGTCTCACCCTCAATATAAATATCTAAATGCATGAAAAAAAAAATCTAGCTGCAAAGACTATTAAAATCAAGATTACCTAAAAACTCTAGAAGAGAAAGTTCCTCAAGAAAATGCTGAATGGCATAATACTAATGAACCAAAAAGCAGTGACGAGAAAGTTCAAAAGAGTCCTAAAAATATGGGAAGATCTGTTTAGGATAATCAAGAAGGTAGTCGCTTATCAGGGAAGGATAACAAAGTCGTAGATAAAAATAAATTAAAGACAAATGCAATATTCGATAAGTTCGATCAAATAGGATAACAAACAAAACCATACAGAATATTTCTTCCGAGAATGTGTTATCTACTTCAAAATTTGACTGGAGCGTTGTTAGCATTGTTTACGCTTATATAACGAATAATTAATATGCATTCGTATTGATAACATCCTTGCTCCAAAAAATGTGCTGCTTATAGACCAACCATTAGCAAGATTGATGTGTGGATGTATAAACTGTTTAATTAAGCTCAGGACCACAACTTAAACTAAAGAGATTTAATTAAGGTTAATCTGTGGAAAATAAATTACAAAAATGGTTTTTAAAATAAAGTTATCCATAATTTTTAAAAAAATAGGATTTTTTGACCGGCGAGTCTGTTAGCGAGCTAAAAAAGGACAGGACTATTAGCGTGTATTTAGGCGAGTAACGAGTATTTCGTCAAGTGAAAAATATTTAGTAAAGAAAAAAAGCGCATATTATCTTCACATTTTTAACTACTGTGTCATCTCAATCCTCCTCAAACTTTCTTTTTCTAATTCTAACGTGAATGTTTTTCGATGCATTTTAAACATCGCAACACAAAAATTCATATTCAGTTTTAGTATTTTGACAATTTATATTTCATCTATTGTTCGATTAAAATGTTGTTTTTTCGGACTGTAATACTAACTAAATATGAACATCATAGGTAGAAAGACCTTAAATTCAATATTGTTGCCTCTTTTAGATAAAAAAATATATATTATTTAAACTGAAGTATTGAACATTAGCTTATGGGGAAGAGAAACAAAGTTTAACAAATCCATGGATAACTAAAAAATAAATTTTAAATTTGTTAAAAAGGTTTTTTTGGTAGTTACTTTCTTTCTTTCTAACCTTATAAATATCTTTTAAAAAATAATTCGATAAAAAAAATCAAAAAGTAAGTACGTTATAGCTTTATATGTTAACGTAATTAGAAAACTTGTTAGGCTTAAATATATATGACATAATATGTGTTTACTAATTTTGGAAGTAATCAATCAATTTTTATATCTCTAGATTATAAATTATGTGCAATTATTGAAACCATAAAGTATAAATACTAAAAGCTTTTAATAATGCAAAGTTGCTCAATAGCAAAATTAGTGGAAATAATATTGGATTTGGTTCATAAAATATTAATCTATATTAATAAAATAAGGTTTGTCTGTCATAAAATGTTTGATTATCTTAGTGGGCACTTATTTTCCGAAACAAGCGTGTTTAGCTATTGGTAGCATGTCATATTAAAGAAAAGAGATGTTAATTAAAGTAAAATAAAGTTTATCTTTGTGAATCTTATATTTCCATATAATCATTTTTGAGCGTATATTAGGACTACACACATACTTGATCTAAGAAATAACAATATAATTTCTGTACAGCTTCGAAGGAACCAACAAGGGGTTCCTTTGGGGTCGAAGGTGATATGCAGGCTCCAGACTCTTATCTCTGCAGCGCCCTTCAGTGGTGTCCACCCTTCACCATGAAAAGCAGAGTTGACTCTCGATGAGTTTCAATTAACAGGAATAAAGCTGGACTTTTAATTCATTTAATGCGACAAGAATATGGTGATCAGGATTGCATAATGTTTTTTATAGATGATTTTTTTTATTTGTTTTTTAGCATTATAATGTGTTTCTTGCTTTTGGTCCACTTGCTAACCTGTCTCACTAGAGTCACAAATGCTATCAAAAATTAATAATAATAAATTTCGTGATAATGTGTGAATGAGTACTTTAAAAAAATATTTTAATGACCATGATTGAGGAAAAACAAATATCTGACTAATCTTATGTTATTTTTGTTACACATACGCACTTTACTTTTTTTTCTTATTTTTTTTCTTTTAATATTTCATATAGGAGTCTTTGAAGTTTGAAATGTGTTGATATATTAAATTAATATCGTGTTTTCCTCTTCCAACTTAATTGTTATTTTATTATAATTGATCTGTATTAATTTAAAATTTTGTTTAAATAAAATTTAAAAAAAGTAATAACCAAATATACGCGTCCTGTTGAAAAAAAAAAAGTGTATATTTATCAAGTTGTATAAAAGGAATAAAATATTGCAGTCGTGTCAGTCAACTCAAATTTTATACAGCTTTATACTCTATAATAGTAAAAGATATGAGTTGAACTCTTATTTCTAACAACAAGCTTGTGTAGCTAAAGCTCGGCCAGGGAGCGCTATAGAAACTAAAGTGTACTATGACTCATCATGTTATAGTAAAAAAAAAATATAAAGCTATAATTATTGTTCTTTTTTTCTTGAGGAGATTACACCTAAGTATTCAGTAGCTGCGAGTGATTCTGCCCATGAAAAACGGAGAGTAACGCCAAGAATTTTTGGGGAGTTATCTTCTATACTATTAAAACAAAGTTTGTCTGCTCGTCGAAACCTAATAACTCTGGGCAATGCCAGGTACTACTACTTGAGTAAATATATAGAAAATTATAATATAATGATAAAGTTCGGAGCAATTTGGTATTTAATAGATTTAAAAAAAATATAGTTTAAATTTAGTACCCCGGAGTAGAACCATATCTACTATAAGTATACAATAAAAACAAACTCATTTTATTAAATAAAAACAATTTTTTTATGATTTTATTTATTTAGAAAAGTTATTTAAAATATATATATATATATAACTAACCATTCCAGTGTAAAAATAAAATCCCTAAACATAAGTCAAACAATCTGAAAAATTGCTATATATGATATTTCTATGTTATCAATCCATTTCAACAAAAAGTTCATTTCATAAAATTCGACAGTAAATAAATAAACAAAACACAGCCATAAAAAAGCTATAAATTTCATTAAAAAAGAATAAGCAATCATACATTATATTTAAATAAAATGATAAAACAATAGTTATTCTTTAAATCCGGGATAGCTTTTAAATTTCTTATAATTGTTCATCAAACGGCACAAGAATTTTAAGTTCTTATCTGGCAATTATTTGTAGTGCTGTAAAATGTATCCAGCATAGTTCCATGAAGACTGATACGCCTTTAGAATCCTTAGAGCGAAGGAAGAATATCGGGCTGCGCTTGCGATCAGAACAACTCTGATTTCTTTGACTCAGATAGACTCCACTACTGCCAACTTTTCTGCAATTATTGATAAGGAAAACTCCATAGCTTTATTTTTTGTGGGACCACTTTGGATTTTAAAGGAGAGATCAAATAAAATTAAAGGCATTATAAATTTTTCTGTCATTCCAGCAAGGTTTTAAATTAAAGGTTAAATTCAAACAATTTAAGTATTCATCACATATTTTATTTGTGATGAATTTAGAATTGGAGTGAAAATTTATTCTAAGTGCCACGGAATTGGAATGAAATGGATGCTTGAATTTCTTTTCAGTGGAAAGAAAAACTTTCCCTAATGAAGAAAGAATTATGGTTAAGGTCATGAGCCGTGATTATATTTTTAAATAACGCTGTCCATTCCAACATTTTTGGGTCAATGAGGATTATAAAGAAAAACTTTTTATTACTATTCTGACGCACGACGTCAATAGTAGAAGAAAATAAAAAGACTGGGCCCCTTTCCAAATTATCCTTTGCACAGCTCCCCTAAGAATGAGAGGATTAATCGATTTTGTCATTCATAAAATCCGTTTCTAGTGTTAACCAATTGTAAGCAGGATAGGACGAAATAGATGCACGCCACTCAGACTCTGAGTTTCTTGAAAGGCCAGTTATAATCTTTTGATAAATTTTCCGAATAGTTATAAAGAGCAAACAAACCCTTTCATCATAAATGATTTTAGGGTCTTTTTATGGAATATATATAGCTTTGATGAAAAAGTTTATGGAGCCACCAATTTTCTTCGTCAATGACCTTTTTGGCTAAGCATGGAAAAGACGCTGCCGTATAAACAGTCGCAGGAACAATTTGGTAATTGGGGAGTTACATTATCTTTTGGAGATTAAATTTCTTTCATTTGTTAATCAAGAATTAATAAAGTTTTTTAGATCAATCCAGTTTGTATACGAGACTCTTTTACTTTCTCACTTATGCCTACAATATCGGTACTCTTTTTGATAGAGAAATCAGTAACTCTAAGTCCTTCAAGTCCAATTTACCCAGGGGGAGAATAAGGTTTCTTGTTGTTAGTCTTCAAACAATACCTTTTTTCATATTTCTCGAAATAGTTCATTAAAACTTGAATCCTCCTTTTTAATTATTTTCTGACTTTGCTTCCAATATCAAATTTATATCATCAGTATACATATCAATAATAGGTTTTGACGTTCCCAAATCAACTCCAAAATCCCCAAACTTATTTTTGGTATCCCCAAGATATTTAACCCCTGCAGCAAAAAGTAACGGAGTTGAAGGACAATCTTGGCGACAACTTTTCTTTAAAAATATTGGACCACTTTACAAATCACCAAATGCAAAAAATGTAGCATTGAATAAAAGAGCTGTAATTGGGTTAAAAATCTTCTAGGAAGGAGTTTATTTGTTGGTCTCAAAATATGTCCATGTAAAATGGTATCAAGGGCCTTGCAGAAATCAATTGCAATTATTTGGCCAAAGCTCACCTTATTTTGTACAATCTCAATTCCAGTTTCGAGATGTCGGAATGATATGATAGAATCCTTACTGGTATTCTGGTGGCCAAAAAGGAGCCAATTTTAGATTGTAAGCTTCGTCTATCCTTTTTGTTCCAGAGGAAGCTTATAATTTAAAATTGGCTCCTTTTTGGCAGCCAAAATACCAGTAAGGATTCTATAGCTTTCATTAAGAACATTAATTGGACTCCAGTTATTGACATCCGTAGGCGAACTGTTCTTGGGAATCAAGGCTATCCTACCTTTCCTTAACGACTTTGGAAGATACCTACCATTTCCACGGATTTCCCTATCTCGACCAGATAAGGAACAACACCATCAATGCACCGAGTGAAAATTTTGCAATTAACACGATCAGGCCCCGAAGCTTTCCCATATTGAAAGTTCTTTTTGATAAAAGAAGTAATAACTTCTTTAGTAAAAATCGAGTGCTTACCTAATTTTGGTCGAGGAAAATTAACTCTCTCACCACCAACAGTCTTTTGGAAGCGCAACTGGAAAAGATTCAATATCTACCTAGAGTCAGTAATAATATTGTCTTCATTTATAATTTTCTTCATAACAGATGTAGAAAAACGTTGTGAGACAGAAGGTTTTTAAATCTTTTATAGATGTAATTTTCATTGTCGATTTTTGCTTTAAATTCCAATTATGTATTTTCTGAGAATCGAAATAAGTTTATAATATGTGAAGTAATAGTACGTACTAATAAGGAACCTTTTCCCATCATTCCCTCAATATCTTTTTGAAGCAACATTTCTATCTTTCTTTCTTTACGAACAAACTCTAAGGTAGAAGATTTAACTGTATGAAACAGAAGATGAGCCAGTTTCTTTTAAAATTAAATGAAGGGTTAAATAGACTAATAAAACGTGTTTGAAGTGGCTATAATTTTTTGCCCGTCTTCCAATACTCATTTGGGGGACTGAAAGCGTCTTTTAGGTCTATAAAATAGAAAAATAATTACAATAAACTTATGATCTGAATCAAAACAAGGCCGGTGAAAGGCGTTTTTAGTTTTGGATAATATAGATGAAGAGGCAATTCAAAAACTAAAAGAAACACTAAAAGTGAAATGATTGTTAAAAAAATACTATATCAAGCTTAATGTAAAATAATTTATAATTATGATAAAAACTCTTTTACTCAATTGACCATTTATCAGTTCATATGTTTTTAATTTTTACCTATAAGAGTATATATATTCAGTTGATGAGTGCTTACTCATTTGTTTCTATTAATGTGATAGAAAATTTGCATTGTTTTTTTTCAATTTCTTTAGTATTTTTTTTTTTTTTTTTTTTGCATAAAGAGAGTTTAGGAAATCCACATGTATATCCTTTATCGTTTTCAGGATGTCCTCCGGTGAGGGGGTCCAAAAAGGGAACTCTTCCTTCAAACAGCTGGAAAATTGCTTCCTGGAGAAAAAGTGACTTCCATAAAACTTGCCTCAGGCGAAACATCGGAGGATCTGGAGAAAATATCTGCAGAAACATGCAGATTTTATTCCAAATTATATAGTTGTACGGTCTGTAAGTCAAACAGACTATGTGACATCTGTTTGAACTGGAGGTTGTCGAAAGATACAACAAAATGGAAACCTTTGTTATTTCAAAATTGGATCCTAGATGAACTGAGAAAAAATAATCAAAATTGATATATTTTTAGATATAGACTCACCCATCACTGAAAAAGAAATTATGAAGTTCATCCAAGATTATGACAAAAATTTAAAAGTCCTGAACCATCGCCTTTTAAATTTTTCAAAAAGTTTCAAAATTTTAATTTCTCAAATCCTCGAAAAAGGGTTTAAGAAAATATTCATGCAGGGGTTTGTTCTTGACTTAATGAGCACTGGATCCTTAACTTTAATTCTAAAGAAGAACAAGTGAGAGTATGACATTAAAAATTACAGACCAATTTCCCTCTTGAATACCTCATATAAAATACTCCCCGGAATAATGAATTTCCCAGATTCTTCCAAACATTATATCAATAGATCAGAAATGATTTATGGTGTCACGCCTGCTAGTGTATATAACACGCTCTACACAATATGCCAAAGACTTATGTGCATCATCAAAGTAAGCTACAATTTTTGTCGACTTCGAAAAGACATTCGATACTGTCCAACAAATTTTCATTGTTGAACAGCTACATAGGTACTGACTGCCAGATGAGCTTGTTAACATATTGTCGTCCATCCTAAGGAACTCATCATCGAGCATTGACATTCCCAGTGTTCATTTTAAATTTCGCATTCAGTGTTGAGCTCGGCAAGGAGATTTGCTATCCCCATCCCTCTTTCTAATTGCAATGAATGAATTGAACGAGATTATCAATTACAACTCCAGCCCTAAAGGACTGAAAATAAACGAAAAGTCCCTGAATTGCTTATTATATGCGCAGATGATATTAACTTATTTCTAACGGGAACACAAGAAAAACTGGAATATTCCATCTTCCATATCATTGAATTCATTCAGGATTTTTAAAAAAATGGGATCTCTCCATCAACATCGAGAAGACTAGGATTTTATTCAACTATGACAACTATCTTAAGACATTAGCGAGATATGTTTTGTTAAGTTTTTCTCACTCCTAGGGATGGAAGTTTTTATCTGCCGTGCCAATGTTAAGAGAAAAAAAAGTTAAATTTATTTTCTACTATACAGAAAATTGTCACTAATAACCCACTCACTATATATGAAAAATTGAAGGTGTGGGATGTAAATATCCTCCCAAAGAGATTCATTCTGCTCAGATACGTGACTTTTTCAAAGACACGATATGTGAGGAACTATATAAATTAAGAGAAGAATTAGTATGGGGCATACGTTTCAAAGCCCAGGATTAATGCCCCAATAACTCACTGGGGTCGTAGTTCTACGCACATAGAAGGTGCTGAATCTCTCGTGGTTAAAACGACTCAGAATCTCTAGTGATTTTTTGGCCAATTAAAATCTAAACAAAATTTTTACAACGGATTAGTTTTCAATTTGATGAACAAATCTGTATGGGTTCATCTGAAATATTTTGAGTTTTTGTGAAAAGATCTAGTCATCATTGGAAGAAGATTTGCTCAATATGGAGGTCTATCGTTGAGAATGCCCTCCCTTTACTAGGTCCAAACGAACTAGTTAATTATAATCCTCAACTGAACAGTAGGAGTGATTTCCTAATTAATGCAGGGATTACTTTTGAAGTTAGTTATATATCAGACGGGATCCCCATGTTGAATAACTTCTTTTTATCCCATAGAATCCCTGCATTCATTGCCTTAGAAATTATGCCTAACAAAATGATAAAGCAAGCTTCCACTGTTATTATTGGTCGTGAAGAGAATGAACCTTCATCAACCACAAGGCAAAGGTTCGAATGGCTTTGGATTAGCGATGGCATGGAACATGCATGTCCAAACGTCATTTTGAAAACCCCTATTTACTGACAAACGTCAAAAATGGCTAGGGTACAAACTAGGGACTTTCTGTATTTTTAAAAATAAGTGCCACGAAGATCCTAAGGAGAACATTTGTTATTTTTACCAAAAATAATTGTATACTTCTTTTCATTTATTCCACAAACGTATAAAAATTACTCTGATCCTTAAGATGGGGGAGGAAGAAATCTGGAGAAACTTTGATTTATGATGGAGTACCTGGGATTGGCTCATTGTAACGTCCTCATAGTATAAGGATTGGTGGAAAATTGAGTGGCTCATCTCCCAAGTGCAAGGTATATGTGAAGCACAAGAACCAAGAACTCCCTTCTTGGTTTTTTGATTACGTCTCTGAAGCGATATTAATTCTCGGCTATATCTCCATCGAAGGGAAATACTAATAACTAATAATAACTCTTTCACCACTGCATTCAACAATTCAGAATGAAACAATTACACCAAATGAAATAACAACTCCGAAGCAAGCCACTGATAAAGTTACTGTTCCACCATTTCCTTCAACAATTCTGAATGGAATAATTAAACAAAATGCATTAACTCCTATTCTCTTTGGAACAACTATGAATATAATTTCTTCTCCAGATATTAAAATAAAACACATGGTAGAACTCTATCCTTGAATTCCCTAAATCCATTCGCAATTGCAACGACTAAAAAGCACACAACTACCACTCGTACAACAATTACTAGCCCCATTCCATGTAAAAATAAATATGGTCATATAGATAGCTCACTATGCAGATCAACAAATCAATTAGACGTAATAGCCGACTAACTTGTATATAAGAATTAAGCAAAATTTTAATTTCATTGTATAGTTATCATAAATATCAATAAAAATAATTGGTATGGTCATAAAAATTAAAAAAAATAACAACCATAGGACTATATATCTCGCAGATACAGCTAAAAATTGTAGATCTCACTTATTCTATTATAGTAGTTTCACACTACATCAGCATCCTCACAAAAGGGGCTTTTGAGTCGAAAAAGGAAAATTCAATTAATTTAATTTCTGAAGTAGCTACTTCGTTTCTTTCGTGAAATTTCAAAAAAGTACAATCGTTTTATTAAACATTTCCTCACCACCCTTCAAAAACGTCACGTTATATTTTACAAAATGCTTTAGAATGGTTAAGAAAAGCAATTTACAAAGGCATAGCTCTTTGTGGGGAATATCTTACCACGATCCTTAAATGGTTCTGGAGAAAAAGATAAAACTTGTATAAATCTACATTAGGACTGCTAATTTTTTGGTCATCAATTCTTCTCAATAATTATCTGATTACAATTTTCAGGGAAACTCACTTATCTTATATATAGATCAAATAGTACCACTTCACCTTCAAATTACAATAGACATAATATAGAGACATTAAGTTCCTCCAAGAGGAAACTTGAAATTTCCAGTCATTGTAGAGGATTAATTTGAGGTATTGTAAAGGTATAAGTTGCCGCTACAATTGTTCCAATTATCCCCAAGGATCAATCAAAGAATGAACAAAAAATTTAAAAAGAACAACAATATCAACTTTTTTTATATTTTTAAACTTTAAAATCTAATTTGTCTCTAACTAATTGTTCTTAATCTTCATACACTGATTACCAATTTCAAAATATCAGTAGAAACATTATCCTCAGATTTTTTTAGTTTCATAAGTTTGATGAAAATTTAATATAACTTTCTATTAATTAAAAACCTAAGTAAGTGTGACAATAAATTTGTTATTTTCAAAACACTGAATCAAAAACAATTTTGTTTTCTAAGTTTACAAGGCTTCTTGATGGGAAAAAATATCATTCAAGAAAAAAAATGGCTTAAAAATTGTTATGAGGACTCCTTTCCATAAAGTTTTTATGTATAAAAAAATAATAATAATCTTAAAAAAACCTATTTTGAACAAAAAAAAAAACAACAACCGTGTCTTCTTTGTTAATCCCGGGAATTTTCAGCTGTTGTGATAAAAGTGATTTCAAGTAGACATTTTTTATTCAAATTCCAAATTATTCTCCAAAACTTATAAGTTACCTTGTTTCCCAATATTAAGAGGAGGGTTTATAGAAATAGAAAAATAAGACAAATAAAGAATTTTAATCATCAAATGTTTATTATCACAAGGCTTATGTTCTTATGAAATAATTTATGAATTATATATAGAATATTTGGCTGTTTACATCAATAAATGTACTCCATACATTCATTTATGATCCAAGAAATAACAATGAAGTCAAATGAATGAAACCTCGGAGGCATTTTGCATATAACATCAAGTTTTCACTTTAAATCAAAAAAGAAAATGTATAGGATATATGAATATAGAATTTCACAGGATATGAGAAACCCTAATGTTGTCTAACAGACAGATTACATACACTATATAATACTATTAATTCATGAATGTTTCGCGTAAATCATTATATACATATGGTTTTTGTTTTATAAAAAACAAGACTGGCTAAATTCATATAGTTTGATTACATTTGTAGAATTAAATCAATGAAATGTACATCAAATATATTTTTTTAAGTTTTTCGAATAAACAGCTTTTAAAGAAATAATGTTTTATTTTTTACTACATTCATAAAAACATGAGTATAAAAAGTTTTGAACATAAATATGTGCACTTTACAGTATATACAATATACTTAATACATATTTTAGTTGATTGATCTAAGTTTTTTTAGCATCAAAAAATATTTTCAAATATTTTTTTGAGCAGAGAAGTACAAAATATTTTCTTAACATAGTAAATCTCAGAATTTTAGTATAATCAATACGTTATAGGATAAATAAAGAAGATATAACTTTGAAATGAAAGGGCCTCACAACAGAAGGGTATATCTCTAATTTTTGAAAATTTATAATACTGGAAAAATGTCTATACTTAGTTAAAAAAAATCTCTAAATACCCCGACTGTCAAAATTGATGCACGGAGCCTGAAGTAAATCATTAATTCACAAACACTATATAAATTAATTGTATAATTTTATTTTATATTTTAGATGATTATTTTAGCCTCATCCATTTCAATTTTCAAGCTCAAAATAAAATTTTGTTTTCATAAAGCAAGGGACCAGTACATTCACCTGTCATATTTATAGTATTTCGTTTGTTGTCAAAATTAAAAATACGTAAATTTTAATTAATTTTGTCGAGGAAATAAAAGAAATGGCATTTATTATAAAAGAAAAATCTATAAAAAAAGCTGCCATTTATGAAAAAAATGTAATCTTCTTTTTTTCTTAATACTCTGTGAAGAAGTATCAATATTAATTAACCAACATTTCAGGTCAATTACGTATGCATTATAGGTATACCTGCAAACATAGAAACATTCAGCTTTACAGGTCAGTGTAGTAAAAAATTTCATTAATTGGTCTTTTATCTACTTACAACACGAATTATGTATTGTTTCCTCTGTCTTTTTGTTTCTTTGTGTGGCTTTCCTTGCATGTAACATCCTCATTTACTAGAATTAATCGTTTCATTATAATGTTAATCTATGAAAAATATACCAAATGATTTCTAATGAGTCTGTAATTCATGTCATTGGAAGACCATTTACCCAAGGTGAAAGCAATTTTTTATTTTGAAAGTTATTAGTCATTTGGAGAAGTAGAAAAGTGTGTATATCTATGCATAACTTTGTCCATAGAAACATAAATGACAGGCTCCTTCTGACAGAGAGTCTAAAATATTTTACATTCAGGAAGAATGAATGCACAAAGCACAATTATATTTTTTATAGTTTCAATTACAAAAAGACGCTAGAATAATACAAGAACACTTCATATAACACACACTCTTACTTTCTCTATTTTTTTTCGTTTGAGCGACTATGTGCCATTTTTTTAGTAATGAAATAAAAGAGTAAATTTAATTGAAACAATCGTGTAAGGAATGTTTTAAGAATTAAAATATTTTTTTGGATTGCTCTATATATTTTGTCATCAGAATAATAAAATATAAAAATGTTATTTTAATCTGTTAAGATTTGTAACTCATTATTCTTTTAATTCAATTTTTCTTATATTTAGAAAAATAATAGCCCTTAGTTAGTCAAAAAGGGAAAAGGGGGGGAAAGAATGCTCAATTAATGTATAAAGTATTCTTTGTATAATATGGAACAAAATTTACACTCTTGTCTGTGCTTGAGTTCAAATAGTCTTTAGAAAGGAATTTGTACTGGAGAGACACAGAAAAAGATATTCCAGCGTGTCTTAGAGCAATATCGACACACTCAAGTTATTTTTTGGCAAGAATGAGTGGTGAACCATTGTATATATATTTTCATCACTCTATCTTTGTATATACACTAGATTGTACCGAAATGACAAAAGTTGGGACTTTGGGATCGCCAGATATTTTTTACTTTGCATTTTATTCCTCTAAACAAGAAATAACGATCAAACGTCCAAAAAAAAGGGTCCTTCATGGAGGCGTTTTGATTCGAAAATCTGTACAATGTCGAAAAAAAAAGAAATTTGTATGTTGTTTCTTTAAAATTATCGAATTGAATCAAGTTACATGATTTTTATTTTATAAAGTTGCATTAAGCATATATTTTGGATCAATATATAAATAATCCATCTCTAACTTGCCTCGTGGTATGAGTATTTTGGTTCCAAATATTCTCCCAACAAATAAATATTAACTTTTAGTTTAAATATTTATCATATGTATCTTTGCAAACATATTACAATAGACTCACATTAGCTAAATTTCATTTTTTCAAGACTTATGCAGCAACATTTGGCTCTGTACTTCAATTAGGTCCGGTACATGATTGAAAAAAGAAGAAGATTTATTTTCTAAAATAAAGGTGATTGATTAAGAACTTATAAGATGCGTGGTGAAGTATTTTTTTGTACGTTTGATGGTTATTTTCTTGTTTAGAGGAATGAAATACAAAATAAAAAAAATCTGGCGATACTAAATTCCTTACGTTTGTCATTACGGTACACCCTAATATACATGTATATAAGGGGTTCTTGTCCAAGTATTTTTTTTTTTTTTTGGTTAACCAAACGTAAGAGGTATCAAAATTAGAGTAATTTTAGACTAGTTACGAAAATAGTAAAAAAACAACTAAAATTGAGCATCATCTGGAGGGCTCTATCGCTAATCGACAAGCTGTAAAAATTTACTTTTTCACTGATAAAAAATGTATGTCTAAAATACTACAAAAATGAATTTTAGAAGGTGTTTTATTATTGAAATCTTTATACAAAACACGGACCAATAAAATGTATAAAGTTGAACTAATAATCGACGACAAAAACCTGGAATTTAAACTTCATTTGGTGTCCAAAATTTAATTTTTCTGTTCAAATTGCAATCTGCTTGTAATAAAGCCATCACTAGAACTTAGCGTAAGTTACATTTTGTGAGATATTATTGGTTATAAGTTTAGCACATTTTCCCACTGATTTTGTTTCACAAGGAAAGTCTATAATTTCTATTTTCTTATCTTTGCCATTGTTGGAACGTCCTTATTATAAATATTTCTGAGAACCAATAGTGATGTAACTCGACATTCTTACCACAAAATATTTTCGGTGAAATCTCTGGCAGAAAAGTATACTTTTGTTGTTAAATATTTTCCTATTAGTGGTACTTTCAATTTCCCTAAGCATTTAATATTCCTCGCAAACTCAACTCTCGAATATGTTCCTACTCATCAAACAACATACTTACAAGTAGGTTTTTAAAGTGGGGAAAAAAGTATTTTTTTCAATAGCAGAGTCCACAGCATACCTCAGATTTTCCGGAATAAATCTAGACCCATCGTTAAAAAAGGGTTTAAAATCTTGTTTTGTAGACATCACTTTTATAATATATATACCAAACATTAAATGTTAAGCCAAGTAATAAACCAAACAGTTTCTTTATTTTCAATTACAAAACTTACATAGTTATATACAATTATCATAAAGGTTATGTTTTGATATGGTTCCAAACAAATGACATGACACTAAGTCACCTTTTATGTGTCCTAAATACATAAATAAATACTATATGACGTTTTATTACTCTAATTAAATATTATTTGCTGTTTTTTTTGTTTTGTTTTTAAATAGTCATCCCTTTTATCATTATTTTTTTGCAAGTCAGTCTCATAAGACGAAAGAAAAAAGCAAGATATATGAAAAAGAAATCGTATTTGTATATTATTACAAAAGGAAAAAAATAGTTAATATCATTGAAAGTAAGTGATCTAATTATTTTATTAAATTCAGGAAAATTTCAAATCTACAATATATATTGATTTCTGGAAAGAGATTATTTAGACGTGGTCAGTTTATGTAAGAAATTTAATAAAAAATAAATAACCTTAAATTAAAAAAATGAATTTGTATGAACTTGTCTAAAAAAGTCCCTTAATAGAAAATAGAAAAAAGAGTTGGATATTGAAGTTGTATGCATCTTTAAGATTTAAAAATAACACAATTAAGAATGTTGTTTGAAAAGATAATATCATCTTATATTATTTTACATACTATAAGAAGTTACTAAATATTTGAGTCTCATCAATCGATCAACCTCATTTCCTGTTGTGTATATTAACATTATTAGTTATTGCTCCATATAATATAATAAATTACACAAATGAACCCTACAAAACTTTGAGGTATCATGTCTAATTCTAATAGTATTTGATTGATGAAACAGTTGAAAAAAAAGTCAATATTCAAGTATCTACATACCATATAATTAATAACTATTGTTTACTCATATAACAAAAAACTATTAAAATATATTCCGAGGAATTAAAATTTGACTTCATTCTAACATTTTAAAATTAGCACAAGAATTAATTTATTATATATACACATCTATATTAATAAAGCAAAGTTTTATGTTTGTTTGTCGGAGAAGAACTCATTTTTAACAATGAGCGTGTGTAGCTATTGTTCATCACATAATATTAAAAACAAACGAAAAGTGAAGTAACTTTTCCTAGTCCTTAAGATATATAAAAAACTACCATCATAATAAAAGTAATTTAGGTTATTAAAAAATCAAATTTTGTACTTTCAGACCAAAATTATTGTTTATTTAATTTTCTTTGTATTAAAATATTTTATCGTATGTGTCTTTCCAATTTTGTAAAAAGCAAAAAATTGTTCGACACTTGTTTCAGCGTTTTGAACTTAAAGACCGAATAAGGTTAAAATCATTATTTGATTTGATTACAAAGGTGAAGACGAATTTTCTACAAATAAATTTAAGCAAATTATCGAATTGATCTTTGAGCTCAAAATCTAAAACTGATACCATAACAACAACAAAATGTCGTGAGACGGGTCGAAATTTTATGCAGAGTTCGAAAAAATAATTAAAACCTTGCGACCTCTAAAAATCGTTTGTAAAATCGTACGACTATCGTCACAAAATTGCACAACCTTTGCGACAACCCCCGATTTTTCTATTTTTTTGCGTCGCAACGCCTACTTAAGGCAAAACTGGCTATGTGTGATCGCCGCTTAAGATTACTATAGTAAAATGTACTTTTTCATTGGTTAAAGAAACTAACACATAATTGCATGTTGCTTACATGAGTAAAAGATCTGATTACATCCTTTTGGAGATCTTGGGATATCATTTAAGTTGATAGTAATGGAGATTGATTATCTCATAAAAACATCAGACATGAAATGGTCTGATCTCGATATATTACTTGAACTATATCGCAACAGACTCTCAACTACGACTTGTTTCAATGGTGTAAGATCTAACTTCAGACTCAATCCAATAACTTCCCATATGATTAGAACTCAACACTTGCCTCAGAGTCTTAATAAATTAATGTTAAACACCTCTGGTAAGTCCTACCAAAGTTTAATTAAAAATGTATCAATATTAATACTGAAATATACTTTTTTAGGAACAAATACTCTTTTGTAATTAAAAGAAAAATTAACTAGCATTCCAAGAGACATTTTTACAAAAAATTAAATGAAAAACGGAGAAATTATTTTCTCTTCCAAACAAATTTCTTAAGAAGGTTAGGTATTACAAACTAGGATTGATCTATTTCAAGAAGAAATTGGCGTGGAAAAAACTTCACACAGAAAATATAAAAAAATCTTTAACAACCCCTACAATCCTGGTTCTAAAGAAAGTTCACATTTTCTTAAAAACGCTCTTTTGCATTTTTTTTAAACACTACAATCTAGTTTTGATTGATTATATTGTTGTGTTAAGCTCTGATCAAGGTTTTGTGTAAAAAATATATTGAATATTGCATTATATTTGACTTTGGGTCGTAAAATTGGAATAAAAAAGTCTAATTGCATAAAAAGGAGGGGCATGAAGTTAAATTTTGACACCAACTATACAGATTTTGACAAAATTTTGATGAATTGTTTTGTTTTTTTTATTACGAGATTTGTAGATCTTCAAAAATTTCAGTATATATAGAAAAGATGATTCCTATAGATGTTGTCAATGGTGTATAAATGATCCACAAAAATTTGAATTATTTCATGTTTGGTTGAGACTACCAATTTCATTTCCCGAGAATGATTACGTCGGATCTTTTGTTTTTCATTACTTTAGGGTAAAACTTAAAAAGATGTATATTTTCGTAGCGGCTTTAACAGCTTAATTTGCTTATGTTCAACTAGATTGGTTCATTGGTTTAAGAGATATTTTCTTAAAAATACGTTATGGCCTAGTGTAATAAAAGCATTGTAACCTGAAACAATAATTAAACCTTTATAACTTTTGAATCACATCAAATTTCATTGTGATTTTTTGCAATTTTGTCCCTTATTTTGTGATAAGGAACATTTAATTAAAATTTGCCCACAATATAAAGTGGTGAGTGCCTTGGTGTTTTTATGTTTAGATGAAGTCACCCAGAAGACAAAAAAGAAGAGGACAACGACCTCTTAAGAAATTAATAATATATATTTTTGTTCACAAATATTTAATTGGCTTTTATATTTCATAAAATTTGAGTTAAAAACTCTACATAGCTTAAATAGGATCTATTTATTTCGTCCGAAAGGCACAAAAATATTAAACTCAAGGCCATGGATGTCCAAATCCAATTTTTTTAAACAAATATGTTCATCACAAAAATAAATTAGATATAAGGTTAAACAATTCTCAACGTACTTATTCATTTGAAATATCTTGTAAGTAAGAACCCTATTAACTTTTTCTTTTGTTGAGATTTTGGACATATGAGTAAGGATCATTTATTATTCAAATTTTATTCCAACTTATATTTCTCTAAAATTCATTTATTTAAGTTGTATGTATTTATTATCTAGAATTGTATACTATATATTTTAATCAATATTGGTACATACTTTTTCCCAAGCAAATAAATCCTTTATAACTAGCATAACCTGGAGTTTTTAGGCATCGACAAACAGAAAATTTTTGCTTAAATAATATAGTAGAAATCATCATTGTTACTCTCTGTTTTTTCATGAGCACACTCATATGTATTTACTCAAGACTTAAGTTTTCTTTCCCCAAGAAATAAATAGTAACAAATTGAGAAAAAACAATAATATGACTTGATAAGCCAGGTAGTACTTTAGCTTGTTGCTAAAGCTCACCTAAATTCCCATTCATTTTTGTATATAAAGTGCCTTCTTTTTTTTCTTTTTTTTAATATGAGTTGACCTAAATGCCTAAGAGATTTCAATCATTTTTATATAGTAGCCTTATACGACTCTGTACAAATGATCTATTTTTCTTTTTAATATGACGCGTACGCTCGATTGTACTTTATTTTTAGATCAAGAATCTCTACTCAAAAATCACTTACTTTCAGTATAGATACATAGTGAAAACTACCTAAACAATGAAGTCTAACTAATACTTAGAAGTCTTCTTTCCTTCCCTGTTTGTTGATTTGGAGCCAAAGAATTAAAAAATTTGTAGTCTCAAATCTCGAACCTATTGGGAGAAAAACAAGAACAAAATATCTTTTAACCATTTTTGACAAGTGTATGTAGAAATACAAAGGTTTGCCTAGTTTTATTTTTTCATCATTTATAAAGGTTTGTGTCTCCAATCACCCTAGTAACTATAGATTTATGTCAAATTTATCAGGATACCCAACTAAGTCCAAAAGTATGGATGCAATTGAACAACTAATAAAGAAACCAGAAATATTTAGAACCTAAAATGAGTCACTGGGTTCCTAAACATCAAATAATAATTAAAAATGATTCAAATAAGAGTTTTTATAACATAAGTATATTATGTTTTACATACTCCATAATTGGTTCAAATCAATAAAAAAAGTAAAAATACTAAAGATAAATTAAATCGAAAATGCACAAAAGCCTATTTTTAAACAAAAAAACAAAAAATAAATCAATGTATTAATTACTCATTAAGCGTGAGCAAGGCATGGTGCTCAAAAATAACAGTAAGGTCCTTTCAATGCTTAAATTTAATTTTTTGAAGAAATATATTTTTTTCATTGTTCGGCGTTTTATTTTTTTAAATAATATTCATAAAATGACTTTTTCTTTTTTAAATTATGTTTATTAAATTTTTTAAATTTTTTTTTAAAAACAGGTGAAGCCTTTTTATGGCTTTTTAAATACACTGTATCCAAATTTCATTTCTTGGTTTTTTTTTAATAACATCGTTTTTTTTAACTAAAATTACTTTCATTTTATATTTATGGTTTTTTTATATAAATCTATTTATAAAATATGTTGGCTGAAAAGTTCGTAGGGTCATATTTACTCAGCAAAATTATATTAATTTATTGAATGTAGTTACCTTCGAGCGCAATACAATAATTATAATTTTCTGAGGCCATTTTTATGGTAAAATTTTTCATTAGTCTCAAAATATGACTCCGTTTAGGCGATTACCTTTTCAGTAACCCCATATTTTTTCCCTGTGAACTGAATATACTTTTGAGTTCCTCAAACAAAAAAAAGTAACTACAGGCCAGATCTGCAGACAGTGGATGGGAATGTAATTTGTAACCTATTCCATGTAATTTTGCCATCGTTTTTATTGATTTGTGATGAGGTGCTTTATTCTGATGAAACATAATATTTTTCTTCTTCAATTGGGCCATTTTCCCTAAATTCATCCTTTAAGCGCTCCAAAAATGCTATGTAATAATTACTATTGATGGCATTACTCTTTTCGAGATAATCATTGAATATTATAGCACGCACATCCTAGAATACTAATGCAATTACCATGCCAGCCGTCTTTTGGGTCTTTCTACGCTTTGAATTGGGTTCAGTGTGTGCTGTCCAGATTCCATTCAGATAACTTTCGATTGAACTTTGGAGTATAGTGACAGAGCCAAGATTCATCCATAGTTACATATTGTTAAAGTAAATCTCGATAAAAATTGCTCCGAATCATGAACAAGTTATCGTTATTGATCGGTTGTGATCACTCGGCAAACACTTTGGCACAGTTTTTGCATGTCTTAATATTCATTCACGATATGCCCAAAATGTTCCTTTGAAATTTGTAGGGTCTCAGCTATGTCGATCAGCTTCTTTTTACAATAATTCGAAAAAAAAAAAATTGGACTTTTTTTCAGAACAAAAATGACTCCTATTCCTGCAGGTCTAAACAAAACAATCGCAAGATATATATTGAAACAATGGACTTTTAAACCGAACAAATTCTATATTTTCATACTTTAGTTTATAAAGGGGATTGTTTTCCGATCCTTTCACTAACTTTGAAATCTTAGATGTTTTTTATCTAACTTGAGAAAACTTTGTTTTTATAATTTAAATTAATGATCTTTAGTAGGAATTTTGTACATGTGAAAGGATTTTAATAATAACAATAATAAAAGTCATTCAGCACTCTACTCACGACATCCCTATACAAGGGGCGTATCAACTGAGACGTCCCTCTCGCAACTGACCTATACAATAGAAAAATCTATCCATCAATAAAAATACATACTTGTTATCAGTTTTGATAGCACAGGTACATTTGATCATATAAATTTCATTCAGTTGATGCAACATTGGAAAAAGTATATATGAGTGTATCAGATTCTGGTGCATAAGTCTACAATGTAGCTGTACGGGCACAGCCAAGCTTAAAGGCAAAGAAGTTTGTGTCAATTCATCCTGTGGGAGCCCACAAGGGGGCGTTTTATCGCCGGTCGTTAGAATTAGATTCTGGATACCTTAGTTAATAAATTTGAAAAAGAGAAATCCAGATCGTTGGCTACGCTGACGACATCCTCCTTTTAATTAGTGGAAAATATCCCTAGACCCTTGCCAATGCAATATAAAGGGCAATCAATACTGTTATTGAATGGGGGAAATGAAATGGTCAAACCTTTAACTTATCAAAATCAAGCGCTACAGTCTTTTGGAAAACTTATAAACTTAAATAAAAATACTTTCTACAATTACAAATAGATGGCAAAGTGATGGAATATGCCACACATATGAAGTACCTAGGTGTGACTTTTGATAAAGGACTC
This sequence comes from Lepeophtheirus salmonis, assembly GCF_016086655.4. Taxonomy (NCBI): domain Eukaryota; kingdom Metazoa; phylum Arthropoda; class Copepoda; order Siphonostomatoida; family Caligidae; genus Lepeophtheirus; species Lepeophtheirus salmonis. The sequence continues at coordinate 23,581,899 of NC_052143.2, forward strand.
ACTTGGACAGAGCATTAGATAAAAAAAAACCTCCAAGTGTTCTTGGATATGGAATATGGCCAAGATAATCATAAGACACAAATGGGCACTAACCTAAGACAAGGTTATCTAGTTGTATGAAGCTATGATTAGACCTTTCATCTCCTATGGGTGTCTAGTATGGGGGCATCCAATCACTGCAAAAAATGTACAAGGAAAATATTAAACACCATTCAAAGAAAACACTCTTGGGAATAAATATCTCAAACATTTTTTTTCAAAACCAAGGCGTCAGACTGGCTCATTGCTCTAACAATGAGTGGAGAGAATGATTTCAAAGTGGAGGCTATAGTATCAAAGACTTTCATGATTATTTACGCTTGAGAACAAAAAGGATTCATCTTCTTGCAGGTCTAAACAAAACAATCGTAAGATAGATAGAAACAATTAACTTTTTAACTGTATAAATTTTAAAATTTAGTTTATAAAGGGGACTGTTAGACAATCCTTTTAATAAACTTATAAATTTTTAATGCTTTAAAAAATAACTTGAGAAAACTTTGTTTATTATTGATTTATTTTTTGATATTAAATTATTGATCTTTTATGGGAATTTTGTATATGTGAAAGAATAATAAAAACAATACCCTTGATTAAAAAAAAAAAAAATACAACGTGTTCCCCTCAACATGCACCCAAAAAGAAGTTAAAAGTGTCAAAAAAATAGTTCAAAAGAGTCTTGCAATGGAAGAGATGTGTTTGCTTCATTGGTGGTGTCAAAAATGGTCTCTCCACACTCACACAGCTATTTCCACACACTTTTTTTATAGCTCTCTGTACAGTCTGGTGTCAAAATCCAAGATCTCCTGCATAGGTTTTTTTCTTTCATATACATTTACCTTAAACTGATCTAATTCTAATATTTTAAAGTTTCATTTTTTTTTTAAATTCAGTTATTAATTTTAGTTGTAAAAATATTTTTTTTAAGTATATATTTTATAAATTGTTCTTTGATATAACTAAAAGGTAGAAGACGGGAAAAAATGAAAGGAGAAATAGGAGGCTCACAAACACAAGCGTTGATACCAAATATTTTTCTCCTTAGGATCTTCCAGGAACTTGTTTATACCTCAGCCATTTTTGACGTATATCAGTGAATGGGGTCTTCAAAATGACGTTTGGATCTGCATATTCCATGCCATTGCTAATATCAAGCCGTTCAAACCTTCGCCTTGTGATTGATGAAGGTTCCTTCTCTTCACGACCAATATTAACAATCGAAGCTTGCCTTATCATTTTGTTAGGAATTACTTCTAATACAAAGAATGCAGGGATCGGAGGACCGAAATCCAGTCCAGAAAAGATCTGCCGTGATATATAGCATAAAAAGAAGTTATTCAGCACGGGTCTCTCGTATGATATATATTGGCCTGAAGAAGTAATCCCTGCATCATTGAGGAACTCATTCCGGATGTTTAGTTGAGCCTAGGCTATTTTTTGGTGAGAAACACCTAAATCTCTTTGATGAGCCCTCTGTACTTCAAGAAATTGGGAGGGGCTGTTTTCATTCACTCCTCCGAGTCCAGTTTGGCATTTTTGACAAAGCCCTTCTTCCTTTCCAACGTTTTGGACTTACTGATGACGTAGATGGTAGTTCTGGAGACGCTTAATTGCTTGTAGTGCGCGAATAGAAATTCGTCGATCACGTTCAAGCGTCATTTTTTCGACTTATACGTAAGCTAGAGAGCTCAGGTTTTTTGTTTGTTTTGTCACTAATTGCTTATACTTTGATCTATCGAAATATGAAATAATTTTATCCGAAGTTAAAACTTTGATTCCGTCCCCCCTCCCTCAATATGATCAAAATAGAAAAAAAAAGATTGCTCCACATATGGATATCTCCTCTATAAATTTCCACACACACCGGGAGAGTCTGTCTCGAAGGATATATTTACCCACTATCCTGGACCCTTGATTGTCAAACTCCCTAAGTATATCATTTATTCGCTCAATATAGCAATCAAAGTCTATAGGGAGGATCTTCTTTTTGCATTGAATACTGTAGGGAATGAATAAGAGACTCGTGGTCAAGCCTGTCTTATAGAGTAATTTATCCCTCCACTAAAAACAAGTTATTTTTAAATGAAGAAAAAAAAAGTTCATATATCAAAATATTTTGATAAAAATATACTCTTTTCAATGCGATATTTTTCCATTAAAGAACTAATGCATTATGTAGTTGTTGAAGAAAAGGAAAATAAAAAAGAGAGTAATGAAAGAGTTGAATGCTCCTTAATACTCATTCGTTTGGGGAGAATATACTCATCATATTGATAGAAAGAATATAATAGTTGAAATATTATCAAGTTGTAAATTCAACAAAACAAATTATAAAACGTTATCTCATCATCACATAATTGGATGAATCTTGATACTGCAGCGGTAGCTTAAAACAAAAGAACTGAATTTGTTCATTTTTAACTCGTAAATTTCAACTGTTTAAGATATATGGACATTAGACGCTTTATTGAATACCATATTTTATTCCCAAATTGAAAGGGTTCCAATTTACTTTGACTGTGAGGTCTTTCATTTTTCTCTGTGGTTGTAAAGACCATGAAAGATTGATGTCAAAACTTAAAATAACTAACATGTTGAGAACGTTCATTTAAAAAAATAAATATTGAATGCATTATTAACAAATATCATAGGCTATCTCAAACATTCCTAGGACTTTGAAACTTCAACTGGTTCTTGTATATTTATAAAGACACCAAAACTTAAAATGGATATTTATTTTTTTAATGGTTATTAGAACCTTATAATTAGCATAATAGGGTATACTTCCTTGATAAATATGTTTTTTTTTAATTATTAGAAGTAGGAGACCGGATATGCTAACTTCACTGAAATGGAAAATCAGTTTCATTAGTGAAACAATAAAAAAATAATTATGTATAGCAATTGTCAAATTTAATGATTAAAAATACTCATAATAATTCATTCCTTGTCCTTGACGAACAAAACAAAGTTACTCAAAAATGATAACGATTCCATAAAATCAAGATATAAATTTATGTACAACCGAATAAGATTCTTCCAAGGACACTTTTTCTCTGAAGACATGTTACATATATATATATAAATATGTATATAAACCCATTTTTCACTCGTTCGCTCATTTATCTCAAGGTCGCTTTCTGTCTAATAAACAATATATATATATATTTAAATTTACATTATTTCTATCTGTATATTAAATGCAAATATCTGGGTGTGGGTGGGTGTGTGTATAAGAAATCACAACCAACCCCAACATTGGATTTTCCTAAAAATTTTGATTTAGGTTTGTAAGGCTCATGAGCTGGTTCTAGTAACATTTTTTTAGCTTTTAAGAGAATGACGGTCTTAAAATAGCCTTTTTCTAAAAACTAATTTTTGGACTTCTTCATTTAATGAAAAAAAGTAAGACTCTTAAATTCTAAGAATTATTTTTAATGCACTTTGGTATGTATCTTTAGAAACTGTTTTAAAAGAGGTTACAAGGTTTAGAGAAGAATAAAACATAGAATTTTTGACAAAATTATAAAAGTTGAGCGAACGACAGTTCAACTTGAATATTTTGTCTTCTCTTAACCTTATAATCTTATTTAAAAAATTGTTCCTAGATACATAATAACATGCAACGAGAGTAATTCTTTATTTTTTCTTTTATATGAAGCAGAAGAGTTCATAATTAATTTTAATTTCTTAATGGCAACGCCGGGCAAACCTACCCTAGTTAGTGTGAAAGATGTATCGTCCTTGAACAAACAAAATTTGACTTTAGAAATATTGAAGATAACTACACAAGAAATCTTCAATGTTTTTCATGAGCACACTCACACGTAGTTACTCAATATATAGACGTTCTCTCCTCAAGAGTGAAAAAATAATAACAGCTTGAGAAAAATAATAATAAGACGTCATGACTGATGAGGTACCAGTGAGTATTTTAATCTCTAGAGTGCTATCTGTGTGAGTATTAGTTACACACGCTCGATGCTATATGCAAAACACCCGCAAAATTTTATTAATATGACGGCATTGTTATTTTTTAAGCCAAAAATAAATATTTGATATACATGAGGGAGCAATATGCTGGTTATGAGTCTATCAGCATGCCTCTAAACGTATATATAATTAATTTTTACACTCATAATACCAAATTGGTTAACATATAAACAAAAAATCTTGTTTCAATATACTACTTTTAGACTTTCTGAAGCTTATGCTCCCATTTCTACTCATATCGCATTTTTTTTTTCTTTGTTAGCAAAAAAGGACATTTTTTGGAACTTTCAGCTTCCAACTATTATTCTATCGATTGAATGATAATAAATTAAATTGAATAGAAGAATAAAAATTAATTACTGCTCTTGAAAGCATCTTCAACATTGCGTAGTTGTGAGAAGAGCATTTAACAAAGGCTCAAATAAATATTGTTAAGCTCTTTTGTATGTAAATATTTGTTTAAATGAGAAATTGCTTTTCCTCTTGTATGTTTTTTTTGTTTTGTTTTTGTTTAGTTGAACCACTTCTAAATGCATACTTTTGTTTTGTGTCCTTTTAGAATGAGACCGTTGAATCAGTCCTCGTAACAGTTAGATTAGATAAACTTTTCAAAAGTCTCATATAAGGGAAACCAATCAAACTTTCTTTATATGTCTGGTCCATGATATTTCATGTGTTAAAAATTAATCTTACTCATTTTCTATTTTTTATTTTCCTTCGACCCAAGAATTTATGCTAAATGACCTATTAGTCACTAATACTAACCAAAAAAGAATGGTTATAAAAATTTGAAAAAAAAATTAAAAGTATTCCCCTTCTTCTTCTTCTAGAATGATTTAAATAGGACCATTTAACCTTGGAAATCTGATTGATACCATCAAAAACACACACACCAAACTCGACAAAATAAAAATTGTTTTTTTATTTTTTCCTTTCTTGACTGAGTAGATGATAGATATTACTATATATTACGATTATTTTAATTCATGATTATTAAAAATTCCTAACACCACCTAGTGGGGTCCGTTATTACTATAAACTACAACATATGCCGTTCTTGTCAAAGCTTTGGATTATTTTTCCTCTGAATCTTCTTGTTATGATTATTATTCAACCCATTTTGGTTTTATTTTTACGCACGCCCTTGTTAAAAAGACTCAATTTTTCAGTCAATTTATTCAAAGACGTAATAAATATTTCTTTTTTAAACCATCTATGTAACCAGGCAATTTCATTCCCTACTCAACATTGATTTTTTTACTCTCATATTTGATTTGGAAATTGATGGTTTTGTAACAGAAAACAAAATTATCCGTTTTTTTATTTTTTGCAAAAAAAAACAACAAAATAAGAGGTTATGGTTTCACTAATTCTACTTATCACTAGTGTTGTGTCGGTCCTTATTTTTTCGGACCAGTCCCGTCTTAGGACCGGTTATTAAGATTGTCGTTCCTTGGAATTTTCTTACAAATGTCGATGGTCTATAAGAACCAAATAAGTTATATTAAATATTTATTGAGAGCATTGCACAATTCTGGAAAAAAATATTCATATTTACATTATAATGGTACACTAATTCTAATCTATCGAATTTGGGACAATACACTTGGTAAGACTATGTGATAGGGGGAGGCACAGTGATAAAAATAATCAAAAATTTAAGGGAAATAAGATATTTTTATTACAGTGGTAGACGAAATACAAGGCATTTCTTAATATCGGAAGATGGAGAGTGTTAGTTCATCATTTGAAACTTAGAGCTCTAAATTTGAATCTGTAGTGTGACGTCATCATAAGATATGGATTTTGTGAAACGTACTAAGAATATTATCTTTCCATCAATTTTTAATAAACGAAAAAGATTGTGATGTATAGACTTCCAACTGAAATTTTTATTAATATTTTTTAGCCACTGGCTAAAATAATTTATTTACATCTCTAACGAATCCCTTTTAAATTTTGATATATAAAAAAATATTTTACTTACTTATAAATTAAAATAAATTATATTAATCGAATATTTTTTTTTTCCATTTTTAAAATGACCTTTCATTGAAAAAAGAATAAATCTTATTGCATAAATCTTAATTTTTACAAAATCATATCCATCGTAAGTCCTTCAGTAAGATTAGGGGATAATGTCCGTGTTCCTGTCTCCTAAAACCTGCCTAGTCCGCAAATAACCCATTTTTTCAAATAAAATGCTGGTGTTTTTTGCATTGATATTCTGGGGTTTTCATGATATCCTTTTTTAGTATCTAAAATGTCATCATTGTTTTTCAAATGATGCCTATCTTTTATTCATTTTTTACTATATGTAGAAAGTAAACACCCATTAGGAAAAGAAGATGGGGTTTTCCTGAAATATAATCCAGCATATTCAGTTACTCGACATGATTAAATGACTTCTTGACATTGTTTTTCTTATGTCCTTTTTGTGAAATGAATACAAAAATCACTTATCTTTTAATGGGTCTTTTTGGGTAGTACATTTTATATTATTTTAATACTGTGACATAAATAAAAATGAACTTGAAATTTATATCATTTCTGCATTTAAAATATGTCATAAAAATCAAATATTGAAAGGACACCATTTTTTGGTGAAGGAAATTTTAGGTACTTTCATTTAATGGCATTTCCACAAAGACTAGTATTGGGATATTTATCTATTTTATTTTTACAAGAATACACTCTTTTATTCACGCTTATTATCAATCAATTAATTATTCTATTATAAACATAATTTTCTTTTTGTATATTCATTGGGCTAGTAAAAGCGATAATGAGAAGTAGTTTAGTGTTTTTGCAAGGTTCAAAATAATATGGAAATTTTTGGGACCAATCATATAACCTATGTACATTAGCTGTAATATAATTTTATATAAAATGTGTCTCAGCTCAAGATTGTGGTTCTCAACCACTAGTGTTGGATTTAGTCTATACCTGAGCTCGAAAGCATGCTGTACGAACCTCATTTTGCCAAGCCCGAAAACCCTGTGGCCCGAAATTTCCAGTGCGACACTTATTTCTAATGTTAAATAGTTATATTACAACTAATCAATGACGTCATTTTTGATTTGACAGCTCCCCCCTCCATGAAGAAATTTTTTGTGTTCTGCTTTAATATTTTTTCATATGAAATAAAAAAATTAATGAGAAATGAAATAGAAGTGTATTTTCTAGCCTGATCCTCCCATACTTACCACTCTGGATTAACAATCATTGTCAACAATCTTAAATCCACTGTTGTTGATGCTTTAATTGTGTTTACTTAATAAAAAGTCTACAAAACATTTGAAATTTGAAATACCTTAATAACCGCATCAGTTCACTGATAGTCAACATATTTTTAAATATTTTAGTATGTTAATTCTTCTCACACTCATATATTGATTATAATCCAAGACAATTCTTCCAAAATTTAATTATCCATTATCGTAAATCAATTTTCTGCTTGCTTTCCCTTTCAACTATAATTTTTTTATTTCAGCATAAAAATATGACTTATGTTGAAAAGCTTTAAAAAGCTTTAAAAGAAGCCTTTTGCCCGATTATCTCTCTTTTAAAAATGAGTATGGATAAAAAAAATCTTAATTGGATTCCCTTTTTCTTTTGAATGTATGTACTTTTTATAACATCAACCTAAGTATCCATTTCTTGTGTGTTATTATCGTTTCTGTCTCTATTATATACATATATTTTAATGAAATGAGTCCTCGTCAAAAAAAAAATATCATACCAACATAGGTGTGTATAAAATTTATCCATTTTCACTTTAAAATAAAATAGATAAGTCTTATGAAAAGATAAATTTGAGTCCTATTAACAGGAAATGGGAATAATCAATTTAGATTATGTGAAGGGTTTGCAAACTTTATATATTTAAGGGTATTTATTAACATTCATAAGCTAACGTATTTTACACGCATTGCATACAATATAATATGTAATTATAGGAAATCTATATTTATAATATTATAAATTCCTATGAATATTCATTTTTTCTTTATTCATACAGATAAAATTACTTTCCCAAGAAAAGAAAAACAACTAGTACAATGCACTCAAATACACGTTTTTAAAACAATGTATAAGAAATAAACCAATAACAGGTTTCATAAAGTTGAAAAATCCATCATCAAATTAAGAGAAAATAATTAGAATAACAAAAAACAAGCAAACGACTATTTCAATTGAAAAATTTTGAACTTTTTAAAATTGTAAATAATCTTATACAAAACCATTAAGTATCTTACTCAGAAGGAAGAATTAAATTTAATAAGGTCACCAGCAAACTTCCAATTTGAGATGTTATCGGAGAAACCATTTTTTTCTGTTACTCCCTTGAAATTTAGCAGAATAAAGTCTCTCAGTATTTTTAAAGCCTGAAAAATGCTAAAAGCATGACACCCAGATTTAAATAGTTTTCCACAGTATTTACAAGGAGAATTGAAATAAATACATTCTGAGGATATTTTAAAATGTGCCATGAACTTCTTATCATCTGATATACAAGTAAGACATTTTAAAATTCGACTTCGCCAAGACTCAGAAAGCACATTTGTATCTAAAAACCTGTCGCATAGTTTCTTCCCCTTAACAACATTTGTAGCTGAATTTTCAACTACAAATGCCAAGGCATTGGGAATTCATACAAATATATTTTTAGAGGAAATAAAAACCGACCACAATTGAAAATGGATACATAAGTTATGTCATGGATTGTTTAAATATTTTTTAGAGAGCTTCAATTTACAAATTTTCTAGATCCATCAGGTTTTTAAAATAATATTTTTTGCTACAATTTTTACAAATTATAACAAGTGTCATACTGGAGTCATACTTACGCTGACTCTGTACCGCATCCAATGTACGAGAATGTGATTTAAAAAATATTAAATATATTAGAACTCATCATTACCCACTTTATTAACAGATGAGCTAGAAAAAAATGTTTTCCACTCTTGGTCAAATTTAGATTAGAGGTCAATTAGAACTTTTAAAAAACGTGTGTTATGTATTTTTTGCAGACGTCTTTTTTTTGTGTCGTTTAAATTTAATTCGGATTTAGTGAGCTCAAGGTGTAGTTTGGCCTTTTTATATGTGTAAAAGGTTTTTTAAGTGATAAAAGTTCATTTTTCCGATGTTATTTTTGGAGTGCAGTGTACTGGAGGTCCGTTTTTGAGAGTCGAAAAGGGCCTTCTGAGATCCCTAGGATAAAGGAAGTCATTGTTTTTTAGTGATATTCTGCGTTTTGGGAGGGTATTTTTATTTTAGTTTATATATACACTAGGACGTACCCGCTTTTTTTTTTTTTTTTTTTTTTTTTTTTTTTTTTTTTTAAAGTTGTTTTGTATATTAATATGTGTATAATAATTATACATATGGTATTAGTAATATAATAAAAATGATGAAGTTTATTTTATTTCAATGTATATTAAAATGATATTAAAAAAATCAAAATAAAGATTTTTTAAATCCAATATTTAATAAATTGATTTTATTATCTCAAAAAGAATTTTCTTCTTGTCACAAATAATATATTTCCCCGGTTTCAATTTAACTTCTTGGAAGAGTCTATACATGAATAGTTTATAGGGTAAGTATAACCTCACGTATGAAAGTTTATTTGGGACGATTCATACATACACACATCGTTCAAGAATAAAAAGAGCAACGTACAGTTGTCCATGAGTGAGTAGTCTATCTGGTAAATATCCTATGCATTTTTATTAGGAGACCTTCAAGAATAATATTATAATTGAGATATATATTATTGCTAGGTTTCGGTCTGGAAATCCTAGACCGGTTTGAGAGCATTATATTATTTGTTGAACCGAATTAGTTCGATTTAACAAAGAAGCTGGGTCTGGATCAAATAAAAATTCGGTCTAGACCAATTTTACAGACAAATTGTTTATAACGACATTATATGTTTATTCAAGTGCAAGGACATTATACCAAGTAAAACAAGGGCTTACATAAACATTTGATGAGTTTATTGTTCCTTGAAAATTTTTGTAGAAAAGACAGAAGCCGAAATAAAACCAAAAGCTTGGTTATTTGCTCTAATAATTTGCAAAAATCACCAACGACGAAGTACCAGAAAAGTTGTTCGAGGAGACCCCACAACAGGATTTGAAAGATACTCTCACTTTATGTAGAACAGTAGAAAAGAAAAGGGTTATTCAAAATGGTCGAAATGATTTAGTATCAAAGGGTATCAATGCAAATACAAAGTCCAGCGAAGTATATATACATATATATCGAAGAAGAAGAAGTAAAAGCTCTTGAGATCTCGTGGAACAAGAGCCAATAAAGGTTGTGTCGATATCGTGATTTCCAATTTCCTCATAAGAATGGGAAACTTTATCTGGAAAAAAACGTTGAATGCTCAAGATGTGGTAAGAGAGGTCATTATGCAAGAGTGTTCAGGTGTCCAATAGAAAGCTCTATATCGATCATCAACTCTAAAATAAATTGAATTGAATAAACTACCCATTCCTTTATTGAATGCCATGGAAATTAAT